>NW_027511355.1:0-25950 GCF_048772815.1 Callospermophilus lateralis
CACTCTGTTTTCTCCTATATTGACAGATGCAGTTCGAACTCTAAATCAAACATGGTTTGTGCTAGCTTCTTTAAACTTGACACAATAAAGTAGTTCTACGTTCTATCTCTATGGTTTGTTTCCTCTTGATGTAGCCTTAAGCAGAGACCGGCGAATAACACTTTCAATGAAAGGCGTTGTTAAGCTTCCAAAAAACTACGGTCTCCTGAAATCTCAACATATATTTTTTCATCCAATCTTCATGATTCTTTCAAGTATTGATCAGTACACCAATCAAACGTGGATGCCCAAGTTTTGTTCTTCTAGGTTGTAGCATTCGTTTGCAGGAACAGTTAGAAATTATAGGTTTCACTCTGTTTTCTCCTATATTGACAGATGCAGTTAGAACTCTAAATCAAACAAGGTTTGTGCTAGCTTCTTGAAACTTGACACAATAAAGTAGTTCTATGTTCTATCTCTAAGGTTTGTTTCCTCTTGTATCCTAAAGCTGGGACTGGCGAATAACACTTATACTGAAAGGGGTTGCAAAACTTCCAACACACTAGAGTCTCCTGAAATCTCAACATATATTTTTTCATCCAATCTTCATGATGCTTTCAAGTAATGATCAGTACACCAATCCCACTTGGATGCCAAAGTTTAGTTCTCCTAGATTGATGCATTCTTTTGGAGTAACAGTTTGAATTTTTAGGTTTCACTCTGTTTTCTCCTATATTGACAAATGTATTTCAAACTCTAAATCAAACACGGTTTGTGCTAGCTTCCTGAAACTTGAAACAGTAAAGTAGTTCTACATTCTATTTTTATTTTTTGTTTCCTCTGGATGTAGACCTAAGCAGAGACTGACGAAAGACACATTCAATGAAAGGCGTTGTTAGGCTGCCAAAATACTACAGTCTCCTGAAATCTCAACATATTTTTTTTTCCGACCTTCATGATAATTTCAAGTAATGAGCAGTACACCAATAAAACGTGGATGTTCAAGTTTCGTTCTCCTAGGTTGAAGCATTCGTTTGCAGTAACAGTTTGAATTTTTAGTTTTCACTCTGTTTTCTCCTATATTGACAGATGCAGTTCGAACTCTAAATCAAACATGGTTTGTGCTAGCTTCTTGAAACTTGACACAATAAAGTAGTTCTACATTCTATCTCTAAGGTTTGTTTCCTCTTGATGTGGCCTTAAGCAGAGACTGGCGAATAACACTTTCAATGAAAGGCGTTGTTAAGCTTCCAAAAAACTACCGTCTCCTGAAATCTCAACATATATTTTTTCATCCAATCTTCATGATTCTTTCAAGTATTTATCAGTACACCAATCAAACGTGGATGCCCAAGTTTTGTTCTTCTAGGTTGTAGCATTCGATTGCAGGAACAGTTAGAAATTATAGGTTTCACTCTGTTTTCTCCTATATTGACAGATGCAGTTAGAACTCTAAATCAAACACGGTTTGTGCTAGCTTCTTGAAACTTGACACAATAAAGTAGTTCTACGTTCTATCACTAAGGTTTGTTTCCTCTTGTATCCTAAAGCTGGGACTGGCGAATAACACTTATACTGAAAGGGGTTGCCAAACTTCCCACACACTAGAGTCTCGTGAAATCTCAACATATATTTTTTCATCCAATCTTCATGATACTTTCAAGTAATGATCAGTACACCAATCACACTTGGATGCCAAAGTTTAGTTCTCCTAGATTGAAGCATTCTTTTGTACTAACAGTTTGAATTTTTAGGTTTCACTCTGTTTTCTCCTATATTGACAAATGTAGTTCGAAATCTAAATCAAACACGGTTTGTGCTAGCTTCTTGAACTTGAAACAGTAAAGTAGTTCTACATTCTATTTTTATTTTTTGTTTCCTGTGGATGTAGACCTAAGCAGAGACTGACGAAAGACACATTCAATGAAAGACGTTGTTAGGCTGCCAAAATAATACAGGCTCCTGAAATCTCAACATATTTTTTTTCCAACCTTCATGATAATTTCAAGTAATGAGCAGTAGACCAATAAAACGTGGATGTTCAAGTTCCGTTCTCCTATGTTGAAGCATTCGTTTGCAGTAACAGTTTGAATTTTTAGTTTTCACTCTGTTTTCTCCTATATTGACTGATACAGTTTGAACTCTAAATCAAACATGGTTTGTGCTAGCTTCTTGAAACTTGACACAATAAAGTAGTTCTACGTTCTATCTCTAAGGTTTGTTTCCTCTTGATGTAGCCTTAAGCAGAGACTGGCGAATAACACTTTCAATGAAAGGCGTTGTTAAGCTTCCAAAAAACTAGCGTCTCCTGAAATCTCAACATATAGTTTTTTCATCCAATCTTCATGATTCTTTCAACTATTGATCAGTACACCAATCAAACGTGGATGCCCAAGTTTTGTTTTTCTAGGTTGTAGCATTCGTTTGCAGGAACAGTTAGAAATTATAGGTTTCACTCTGTTTTCTCCTATATTGACAGATGCAGTTAGAACTCTGAATCAAACACGGTTTGTGCTAGCTTCTTGAATCTTGACACAATAAAGTAGTTCTACGTTCTATCTCTAAGGTTTGTTTCCTCTTGTATCCTAAAGCTGGGACTGGCGAATAACACTTATACTGAAAGGGGTTACCAAACTTCCAACACACTAGAGTCTCCTGAAATCTCAACATATATTTTTTCATCCAATCTTCATGATACTTTCAAGTATTGATCAGTTCACCAATCAAACGTGGATGCCCAAGTTTTGTTCTTCTAGGTTGTAGCATTCGTTTGCAGGAACAGTTAGAAATTATAGGTTTCACTCTGTTTTCTCCTATATTGACAGATGCAGTTAGAACTCTAAATCAAACACGGTTTGTGCTAGCTTCCTGAAACTTGACACAATAAAGTAGTTCTACGTTCTATCTCTAAGGTTTGTTTCCTCTTGTATCCTAAAGCTGGGACTGGCGAATAACACTTATACTGAAAGGGGTTGCCAAACTTCCAACACACAAGAGTCTCGTGAAATCTCAACATATATTTTTTCATCCAATCTTCCTGATACTTTCAAGTAATGATCAGTACACCAATCCCACTTGGATGCCAAAGTTTAGTTCTCCTAGATTGAAGCATTCTTTTTGAGTAACAGTTTGAATTTTTAGGTTTCACTCTGTTTTCTCCTATATTGAAAAATGTAGTTCGAACTCTAAATCAAACCCGGTTTGTGCTAGCTTCTTGAAACTGGAAACAGTAAAGTAGTTCTACATTCTATTTTCATTTTTTGATTCCTGTGGATGTAGACCTAAGCAGAGACTGACGAAAGACACATTCAATGAAAGGCGTTTTAGGCTGCCAAAATACTACAGGCTCCTGAAATCTCAGCATATTTTTATTTCCAACCTTCACGATAATTTCAAGTAATGAGCAGTACACCAATAAAACGTGGATGTTCAAGTTCCGTTCTCCTAGGTTGAAGCATTCGTTTGCAGTAACAGCTTGAATTTTTAGTTTTCACTCTGTTTTCTCCTATATTGACAGATGCAGTTCGAACTCTAAATCAAACATGGTTTGTGCTAGCTTCTTGAAACTTGACACAATAAAGTAGTTCTACGTTCTATCTCTAAGGTTTGTTTCCTCTTGATGTAGCCTTAAGCAGAGACTGGCGAATAACACTTTCAATGAAAGGCGTTGCTAAGCTTCCAAAAAACTACCGTCTCCTGAAATCTCAACATACATTTTTTCATCCAATCTTCATGATTCTTTCAAGTATTGATCAGTACACCAATCAAACGTGGATGCCCAAGTTTTGTTCTTCTAGGTTGTAGCATTCGTTTGCAGGAACAGTTAGAAATTATAGGTTTCACTCTGTTTTCTCCTATATTGACAGATGCAGTTAGAACTCTAAATCAAACACGGTTTGTGCTAGCTTCTTGAAACTTGACACAATAAAGTAGTTCTACGTTCTATCTCTAAGGTTTGTTTCCTCTTGTATCCTAAAGCTGGGACTGGCGAATAACACTTATACTGAAAGGGGTTGCCAAACTTCCAACACACTAGAGTCTCGTGAAATCTCAACATATATTTTTTCATCCAATCTTCATGATACTTTCAAGTAATGATCAGTACACCAATCCCACTTGGATGCCAAAGTTTAGTTCTCCTAGATTGAAGCATTCTTTTGGAGTAACAGTTTGAATTTTTAGTTTTCACTCTGTTTTCTCCTATATTGACAAATGTAGTTCGAACTCTAAATCAAACACGGTTTGTGCTAGCTTCTTGAAACTTGAAACAGTAAAGTAGTTCTACATTCTATTTTTACTTTTTGTTTCCTCTGGATGTAGACCTAAGCAGAGACTGACGAAAGACACATTCAATGAAAGGCATTGTTAGGCTGCCAAAATACTACAGGCTCCTGAAATCTCAACATATTTTTTTTTCCGACCTTCATGATAATTTCAAGTAATGAGCAGTACACCAATGAAACGTGGATGTTCAAGTTCCGTCTCCTAGGTTGAAGCATTCGTTTGCAGTAACAGTTTGAATTTTTAGTTTTCACTCTGTTTTCTCCTATATTGACAGATGCGGTTCGAACTCTAAATCAAACATGGTTTGTGCTAGCTTCTTGAAACTTGACACAATAAAGTAGTTCTACGTTCTATCTCTAAGGTTTGTTTCCTCTTGATGTAGCCTTAAGCAGAGACTGGCGAATAACACTTTCAATGAAAGGCGTTGTTAAGCTTCCATAAAACTACCGTCTGATGAAATCTCAACATGCATTTTTTCATCCAATCTTCATGATTCTTTCAAGTATTGATCAGTACACCAATCAAACGTGGATGCCCAAGTTTTGTTCTTCTAGGTTGTAGCATTCGTTTGCAGGAACAGTTAGAAATTATAGGTTTCACTCTGTTTTCTCCTATATTGACAGATGCAGTTAGAACTCTAAATCAAACACGGTTTGTGCTAGCTTCTTGAAACTTGACACAATAAAGTAGTTCTACGTTCTATCTCTAAGGTTTGTTTTCTCTTGTATCCTAAAGCTGGGACTGGCGAATAACACTTATACTGAAAGGCGTTTCCAAACTTCCAACACACTAGAGTCTCCTGAAATCTCAACATATATTTTTTCATCCAATCTTCATGATACTTTCAAGTAATGATCAGTACACCAATCCCACTTGGATGCCAAAGTTTAGTTCTCCTAGATTGAAGCATTCTTTTGGAGTAACAATTTGAATTGTTAGGTTTCACTCTGTTTTCTCCTATATTGACAAATATAGTTCGAAGTCTAAATCAAACACGGTTTGTGCTATCTTCTTGAAACTTGAAACAGTAAAGTAGTTCTACATTCTATTTTTATTTTTTGTTTCCTCTGGATGTAGACCTAGGCAGAGACTGAGGAATGACATATTCAATAAAAGGCGTTGTTAGGCTGCCAAAATACTACAGTCTCCTGAAATCTCAACATATTTTTTTTTCCCACCTTCATGATAATTTCAAGTAATGAGCAGTACACCAATAAAACGTGGATGTTCAAGTTTCGATCTCCTAGGTTGAAGCATTCTTTTGCAGTAACAGTTTGAATTTTTAGTTTTCACTCTCTTTTCTCCTATATTGACAGATGCAGTTCGAACTCTAAATCAAACATGGTTTCTGCTAGCTTCTTGAAACTTGACACAATAAAGTAGTTCTACGTTCTATCTCTAAGGTTTCTTTCCTCTTGATGTAGCCTTAAGCAGAGATTGGCGAATAACACTTTCAATGAAAGGCGTTGCTAAGCTTCCAAAAAACTACCGTTTCCTGAAATCTCAACATATATTTTTTCATCCAATCTTCATGATTCTTTCAAGTATTGATCAGTACACCAATCAAACGTGGATGCCCAAGTTTTGTTCTTCTAGGTTGTAGCATTCGTTTGCAGGAACAGTTAGAAATTATAGGTTTCACTCTGTTTGCTCCTACATTGACAGATGCAGTTAGAACTCTAAATCAAACACGGTTTGTGCTAGCTTCTTGAAACTTGACACAGCAAAGTAGTTGTACGTTCTATCTCCAAGGTTTGTTTCCTCTTGTATCCTAAAGCTGGGACTGGCGAATAACACTTATACTGAAAGGGGTTTCCAAACTTCCAACACACTTGAGTCTCCTGAAATCTCAACATATATTTTTTCATCCAATCTTCATGATACTTTCAAGTAATGATCAGTACACCAATCCCACTATCCCACTTGGATGCCAAAGTTTAGTTCTCCTAGATTGAAGCATTCTTTTGGAGTAAGAGTTTGAATTTTTAGGTTTCACTCTGTTTTCTCCTATATTGACAAATGTAGTTCGAACTCTAAATCAAACACGGTTTGTGCTAGCTTCTTGAAAGTTGAAACAGTAAAGTAGTTCTACATTCTATTTTTATTTTTTGTTTCCTCTGGATGTAGACCTAAGCAGAGACTGACGAAAGACACATTCTATGAAAGGCGTTGTTAGGCTGCCAAAATACTACAGTTCCTGAAATCTCTACATATTTTTTTTTTCCGACCTTCATGATAATTTCAAGTAATGAGCAGTACACCAATAAAACGTGGATGTTCAAGTTTCGTTCTCCTAGGTTGAAGCATTCGTTTGCAGTAACAGTTTGAATTTTTAGTTTTCACTCTGTTTTCTCCAATATTGACAGATGCAGTTCAAACTCTAAATCAAACATGGTTTGTGCTAGCTTCTTGAAACTTGACACAATAAAGTAGTTCTACGTTCTATCTCTAAGGTTTGTTTTCTCTTGATGTAGCCTTAAGCAGAGACTGGCGAATAACACTTTCAATGAAAGGCGTTGTTAAGCTTCCAAAAAACTACCGTCTCCTGAAATCTCAACATATATTTTTTCATCCAATCTTCATGATTCTTTCAAGTATTGATCAGTACACCAATCAAACGTGGATGCCCAAGTTTTGTTCTTCTAGGTTGTAGCATTCGTTTGCAGGAACAGTTAGAAATTATAGGTTTCACTCTGTTTTCTCCTATATTGACAGATGCAGTTAGAACTCTAAATCAAACACGGTTTGTGCTAGCTTCTTGAAACTTGACACAATAAAGTAGTTCTACGTTCTATCTCTAAGGTTTGTTTCCTCTTGTATCCTAAAGCTGGGACTGGCGAATAACACTTATACTGAAAGGGGTTGCCAAACTTCCAACACACTAGAGTCTCGTGAAATCTCAACATATATTTTTTCATCCAATCTTCATGATACTTTCAAGTAATGATCAGTACACCAATCCCACTTGGATGCCAAAGTTTAGTTCTCCTAGATTGAAGCATTCTTTTGGAGTAACAGTTTGAATTTTTAGGTTTCACTCTGTTTTCTCCTATATTGACAAATGTAGTTCGAACTCTAAATCAAACACGGTTTGTGCTAGCTTCTTGAAACTTGAAACAGTAAAGTACTTCTACATTCTATTTTTATTTTTTGTTTCCTCTGGATGTAGACCTAAGCAGAGAATGAGGAAAGACATATTCAATGGAAGGTGTTGTTAGGCTGCCAAAATACTACAGGCTCCTGAAATCTCAACATATTTTTTTTTCCCACCTTCATGATAATTTCAAGTAATGAGCAGTACACCAATAAAACGTGGATGTTCAAGTTTCGTTCTCCTAGGTTGAAGCATTCGTTTGCAGTAACAGCTTGAATTTTTAGTTTTCACTCTGTTTTCTCCTATATTGACAGATGCAGTTCGAACTCTAAATCAAACATGGTTTGTGCTAGCTTCTTGAAACTTGACACAATAAAGTAGTTCTACGTTCTATCTCTAAGGTTTGTTTCCTCTTGATGTAGCCTTAAGCAGAGACCGGCGAATAACACTTTCAATGAAAGGCGTTGTTAAGCTTCCAAAAACCTACCGTCTCCTGAAATCTCAACATATATTTTTTCATCCAATCTTCATGATTCTTTCAAGTATTGATCAGTACACCAATCAAACGTGGATGCCCAAGTTTTGTTCTTCTAGGTTGTAGCATTCGTTTGCAGGAACAGTTAGAAATTATAGGTTTCACTCTGTTTTCTCCTATATTGACAGATGCAGTTAGAACTCTAAATCAAACACGGTTTGTGCTAGCTTCTTGAAACTTGACACAATAAAGTAGTTCTACGTTCCATATCTAAGGTTTGTTTCCTCTTGTATCCTAAAGCTGGGACTGGCGAATAACACTTATACTGAAAGGGGTTGCCAAACTTCCAACACACTAGAGTCTCCTGAAATCTCAACATATATTTTTTCATCCAATCTTCATGATACTTTCAAGTAATGATCAGTACACCAATCCCACTTGGATGCCAAAGTTTAGTTCTCCTAGATTGATGCATTCTTTTGGAGTAACAGTTTGAATTTTTAGGTTTCACTCTGTTTTCTCCTATATTGACAAATGTAGTTCGAACTCTAAATCAAACACGGTTTGTGCTAGCTTCCTGAAACTTGAAACAGTAAAGTAGTTCTACATTCTATTTTTATTTTTTGTTTCCTCTGGATGTAGACCTAAGCAGAGACTGACGAAAGACACATTCAATGAACGGCGTTGTTAGGCTGCCAAAATACTACAGTCTCCTGAAATCTCAACATATTTTTTTTTCCGACCTTCATGATAATTTCAAGTAATGAGCAGTACACCAATAAAACGTGGATGTTCAAGTTTCGTTCTCCTAGGTTGAAGCATTCGTTTGCAGTAACAGTTTGAATTTTTAGTTTTCACTCTGTTTTCTCCTATATTGACAGATGCAGTTCGAACTCTAAATCAAACATGGTTTGTGCTAGCTTCTTGAAACTTGACACAAAAAACTAGTTCTACGTTCTATCTCTAAGGTTTGTTTCCTCTTGATGTAGCCTTAAGCAGAGACTGGCGAATAACACTTTCAATGAAAGGCGTTGTTAAGCTTCCAAAAAACTACCGTCTCCTGAAATCTCAACATATATTTTTTCATCCAATCTTCATGATTCTTTCAAGTATTTATCAGTACACCAATCAAACGTGGATGCCCAAGTTTTGTTCTTCTAGGTTGTAGCAATCGATTGCAGGAACAGTTAGAAATTATAGGTTTCACTCTGTTTTCTCCTATATTGACAGATGCAGTTAGAACTCTAAATCAAACACGGTTTGTGCTAGCTTCTTGAAACTTGACACAATAAAGTAGTTCTACGTTCTATCACTAAGGTTTGTTTCCTCTTGTATCCTAAAGCTGGGACTGGCGAATAACACTTATACTGAAAGGGGTTGCCAAACTTCCCACACACTAGAGTCTCGTGAAATCTCAACATATATTTTTTCATCCAATCTTCATGATACTTTCAAGTAATGATCAGTACACCAATCACACTTGGATGCCAAAGTTTAGTTCTCCTAGATTGAAGCATTCTTTTGTACTAACAGTTTGAATTTTTAGGTTTCACTCTGTTTTCTCCTATATTGACAAATGTAGTTCGAAATCTAAATCAAACACGGTTTGTGCTAGCTTCTTGAACTTGAAACAGTAAAGTAGTTCTACATTCTATTTTTATTTTTTGTTTCCTGTGGATGTAGACCTAAGCAGAGACTGACGAAAGACACATTCAATGAAAGACGTTGTTAGGCTGCCAAAATAATACAGGCTCCTGAAATCTCAACATATTTTTTTTCCAACCTTCATGATAATTTCAAGTAATGAGCAGTAGACCAATAAAACGTGGATGTTCAAGTTCCGTTCTCCTATGTTGAAGCATTCGTTTGCAGTAACAGTTTGAATTTTTAGTTTTCACTCTGTTTTCTCCTATATTGACTGATGCAGTTTGAACTCTAAATCAAACATGGTTTGTGCTAGCTTCTTGAAACTTGACACAATAAAGTAGTTCTACGTTCTATCTCTAAGGTTTGTTTCCTCTTGATGTAGCCTTAAGCAGAGACTGGCGAATAACACTTTCAATGAAAGGCGTTGTTAAGCTTCCAAAAAACTACCGTCTCCTGAAATCTCAACATATAGTTTTTTCATCCAATCTTCATGATTCTTTAAACTATTGATCAGTACACCAATCAAACGTGGATGCCCAAGTTTTGTTTTTCTAGGTTGTAGCATTCGTTTGCAGGAACAGTTAGAAATTATAGGTTTCACTCTGTTTTCTCCTATATTGACAGATGCAGTTAGAACTCTAAATCAAACACGGTTTGTGCTAGCTTCTTGAATCTTGACACAATAAAGTAGTTCTACGTTCTATCTCTAAGGTTTGTTTCCTCTTGTATCCTAAAGCTGGGACTGGCGAATAACACTTATACTGAAAGGGGTTGCCAAACTTCCAACACACTAGAGTCTCCTGAAATCTCAACATATATTTTTTCATCCAATCTTCATGATACTTTCAAGTATTGATCAGTACACCAATCAAACGTGGATGCCCAAGTTTTGTTCTTCTAGGTTGTAGCATTCGTTTGCAGGAACAGTTAGAAATTATAGGTTTCACTCTGTTTTCTCCTATATTGACAGATGCAGTTAGAACTCTAAATCAAACACGGTTTGTGCTAGCTTCCTGAAACTTGACACAATAAAGTAGTTCTACGTTCTATCTCTAAGGTTTGTTTCCTCTTGTATCCTAAAGCTGGGACTGGCGAATAACACTTATACTGAAAGGGGTTGCCAAACTTCCAACACACTAGAGTCTCCTGAAATCTCAACATATATTTTTTCATCCAATCTTCATGATACTTTCAAGTAATGATCAGTACACCAATCCCACTTGGATGCCAAAGTTTAGTTCTCCTAGATTGATGCATTCTTTTGGAGTAACAGTTTGAATTTTTAGGTTTCACTCTGTTTTCTCCTATATTGACAAATGTAGTTCGAACTCTAAATCAAACACGGTTTGTGCTAGCTTCCTGAAACTTGAAACAGTAAAGTAGTTCTACATTCTATTTTTATTTTTTGTTTCCTCTGGATGTAGACCTAAGCAGAGACTGACGAAAGACACATTCAATGAACGGCGTTGTTAGGCTGCCAAAGTACTACAGTCTCCTGAAATCTCAACATATTTTTTTTTCCGACCTTCATGATAATTTTAAGTAATGAGCAGTACACCAATAAAACGTGGATGTTCAAGTTTCGTTCTCCTAGGTTGAAGCATTCGTTTGCAGTAACAGTTTGAATTTTTAGTTTTCACTCTGTTTTCTCCTATATTGACAGATGCAGTTCGAACTCTAAATCAAACATGGTTTGTGCTAGCTTCTTGAAACTTGACACAAAAAAGTAGTTCTACGTTCTATCTCTAAGGTTTGTTTCCTCTTGATGTAGCCTTAAGCAGAGACTGGCGAATAACACTTTCAATGAAAGGCGTTGTTAAGCTTCCAAAAAACTACCGTCTCCTGAAATCTCAACATATATTTTTTCATCCAATCTTCATGATTCTTTCAAGTATTGATCAGTACACCAATCAAACGTGGATGCCCAAGTTTTGTTCTTCTAGGTTGTAGCAATCGATTGCAGGAACAGTTAGAAATTATAGGTTTCACTCTGTTTTCTCCTATATTGACAGATGCAGTTAGAACTCTAAATCAAACACGGTTTGTGCTAGCTTCTTGAAACTTGACACAATAAAGTAGTTCTACGTTCTATCACTAAGGTTTGTTTCCTCTTGTATCCTAAAGCTGGGACTGGCGAATAACACTTATACTGAAAGGGGTTGCCAAACTTCCCACACACTAGAGTCTCGTGAAATCTCAACATATATTTTTTCATCCAATCTTCATGATACTTTCAAGTAATGATCAGTACACCAATCACACTTGGATGCCAAAGTTTAGTTCTCCTAGATTGAAGCATTCTTTTGTACTAACAGTTTGAATTTTTAGGTTTCACTCTGTTTTCTCCTATATTGACAAATGTAGTTCGAAATCTAAATCAAACACGGTTTGTGCTAGCTTCTTGAACTTGAAACAGTAAAGTAGTTCTACATTCTATTTTTATTTTTTGTTTCCTGTGGATGTAGACCTAAGCAGAGACTGACGAAAGACACATTCAATGAAAGACGTTGTTAGGCTGCCAAAATAATACAGGCTCCTGAAATCTCAACATATTTTTTTTCCAACCTTCATGATAATTTCAAGTAATGAGCAGTAGACCAATAAAACGTGGATGTTCAAGTTCCGTTCTCCTATGTTGAAGCATTCGTTTGCAGTAACAGTTTGAATTTTTAGTTTTCACTCTGTTTTCTCCTATATTGACTGATGCAGTTTGAACTCTAAATCAAACATGGTTTGTGCTAGCTTCTTGAAACTTGACACAATAAAGTAGTTCTACGTTCTATCTCTAAGGTTTGTTTCCTCTTGATGTAGCCTTAAGCAGAGACTGGCGAATAACACTTTCAATGAAAGGCGTTGTTAAGCTTCCAAAAAACTACCGTCTCCTGAAATCTCAACATATAGTTTTTTCATCCAATCTTCATGATTCTTTAAACTATTGATCAGTACACCAATCAAACGTGGATGCCCAAGTTTTGTTTTTCTAGGTTGTAGCATTCGTTTGCAGGAACAGTTAGAAATTATAGGTTTCACTCTGTTTTCTCCTATATTGACAGATGCAGTTAGAACTCTAAATCAAACACGGTTTGTGCTAGCTTCTTGAATCTTGACACAATAAAGTAGTTCTACGTTCTATCTCTAAGGTTTGTTTCCTCTTGTATCCTAAAGCTGGGACTGGCGAATAACACTTATACTGAAAGGGGTTGCCAAACTTCCAACACACTAGAGTCTCCTGAAATCTCAACATATATTTTTTCATCCAATCTTCATGATACTTTCAAGTATTGATCAGTACACCAATCAAACGTGGATGCCCAAGTTTTGTTCTTCTAGGTTGTAGCATTCGTTTGCAGGAACAGTTAGAAATTATAGGTTTCACTCTGTTTTCTCCTATATTGACAAATGCAGTTAGAACTCTAAATCAAACACGGTTTGTGCTAGCTTCCTGAAACTTGACACAATAAAGTAGTTCTACGTTCTATCTCTAAGGTTTGTTTCCTCTTGTATCCTAAAGCTGGGACTGGCGAATAACACTTATACTGAAAGGGGTTGCCAAACTTCCAACACACTAGAGTCTCCTGAAATCTCAACATATATTTTTTCATCCAATCTTCATGATACTTTCAAGTAATGATCAGTACACCAATCCCACTTGGATGCCAAAGTTTAGTTCTCCTAGATTGATGCATTCTTTTGGAGTAACAGTTTGAATTTTTAGGTTTCACTCTGTTTTCTCCTATATTGACAAATGTAGTTCGAACTCTAAATCAAACACGGTTTGTGCTAGCTTCCTGAAACTTGAAACAGTAAAGTAGTTCTACATTCTGTTTTTATTTTTTGTTTCCTCTGGATGTAGACCTAAGCAGAGACTGACGAAAGACACATTCAATGAACGGCGTTGTTAGGCTGCCAAAGTACTACAGTCTCCTGAAATCTCAACATATTTTTTTTTCCGACCTTCATGATAATTTTAAGTAATGAGCAGTACACCAATAAAACGTGGATGTTCAAGTTTCGTTCTCCTAGGTTGAAGCATTCGTTTGCAGTAACAGTTTGAATTTTTAGTTTTCACTCTGTTTTCTCCTATATTGACAGATGCAGTTCGAACTCTAAATCAAACATGGTTTGTGCTAGCTTGTTGAAACTTGACACAAAAAAGTAGTTCTACGTTCTATCTCTAAGGTTTGTTTCCTCTTGATGTAGCCTTAAGCAGAGACTGGCGAATAACACTTTCAATGAAAGGCGTTGTTAAGCTTCCAAAAAACTACCGTCTCCTGAAATCTCAACATATATTTTTTCATCCAATCTTCATGATTCTTTCAAGTATTGATCAGTACACCAATCAAACGTGGATGCCCAAGTTTTGTTCTTCTAGGTTGTAGCAATCGATTGCAGGAACAGTTAGGAATTATAGGTTTCACTCTGTTTTCTCCTATATTGACAGATGCAGTTAGAACTCTAAATCAAACACGGTTTGTGCTAGCTTCTTGAAACTTGACACAATAAAGTAGTTCTACGTTCTATCACTAAGGTTTGTTTCCTCTTGTATCCTAAAGCTGGGACTGGCGAATAACACTTATACTGAAAGGGGTTGCCAAACTTCCCACACACTAGAGTCTCGTGAAATCTCAACATATATTTTTTCATCCAATCTTCATGATACTTTCAAGTAATGATCAGTACACCAATCACACTTGGATGCCAAAGTTTAGTTCTCCTAGATTGAAGCATTCTTTTGTACTAACAGTTTGAATTTTTAGGTTTCACTCTGTTTTCTCCTATATTGACAAATGTAGTTCGAAATCTAAATCAAACACGGTTTGTGCTAGCTTCTTGAACTTGAAACAGTAAAGTAGTTCTACATTCTATTTTTATTTTTTGTTTCCTGTGGATGTAGACCTAAGCAGAGACTGACGAAAGACACATTCAATGAAAGACGTTGTTAGGCTGCCAAAATAATACAGGCTCCTGAAATCTCAACATATTTTTTTTCCAACCTTCATGATAATTTCAAGTAATGAGCAGTAGACCAATAAAACGTGGATGTTCAAGTTCCGTTCTCCTATGTTGAAGCATTCGTTTGCAGTAACAGTTTGAATTTTTAGTTTTCACTCTGTTTTCTCCTATATTGACTGATGCAGTTTGAACTCTAAATCAAACATGGTTTGTGCTAGCTTCTTGAAACTTGACACAATAAAGTAGTTCTACGTTCTATCTCTAAGGTTTGTTTCCTCTTGATGTAGCCTTAAGCAGAGACTGGCGAATAACACTTTCAATGAAAGGCGTTGTTAAGCTTCCAAAAAACTACCGTCTCCTGAAATCTCAACATATAGTTTTTTCATCCAATCTTCATGATTCTTTAAACTATTGATCAGTACACCAATCAAACGTGGATGCCCAAGTTTTGTTTTTCTAGGTTGTAGCATTCGTTTGCAGGAACAGTTAGAAATTATAGGTTTCACTCTGTTTTCTCCTATATTGACAGATGCAGTTAGAACTCTAAATCAAACACGGTTTGTGCTAGCTTCTTGAATCTTGACACAATAAAGTAGTTCTACGTTCTATCTCTAAGGTTTGTTTCCTCTTGTATCCTAAAGCTGGGACTGGCGAATAACACTTATACTGAAAGGGGTTGCCAAACTTCCAACACACTAGAGTCTCCTGAAATCTCAACATATATTTTTTCATCCAATCTTCATGATACTTTCAAGTATTGATCAGTACACCAATCAAACGTGGATGCCCAAGTTTTGTTCTTCTAGGTTGTAGCATTCGTTTGCAGGAACAGTTAGAAATTATAGGTTTCACTCTGTTTTCTCCTATATTGACAAATGCAGTTAGAACTCTAAATCAAACACGGTTTGTGCTAGCTTCCTGAAACTTGACACAATAAAGTAGTTCTACGTTCTATCTCTAAGGTTTGTTTCCTCTTGTATCCTAAAGCTGGGACTGGCGAATAACACTTATACTGAAAGGGGTTGCCAAACTTCCAACACACTAGAGTCTCCTGAAATCTCAACATATATTTTTTCATCCAATCTTCATGATACTTTCAAGTAATGATCAGTACACCAATCCCACTTGGATGCCAAAGTTTAGTTCTCCTAGATTGATGCATTCTTTTGGAGTAACAGTTTGAATTTTTAGGTTTCACTCTGTTTTCTCCTATATTGACAAATGTAGTTCGAACTCTAAATCAAACACGGTTTGTGCTAGCTTCCTGAAACTTGAAACAGTAAAGTAGTTCTACATTCTATTTTTATTTTTTGTTTCCTCTGGATGTAGACCTAAGCAGAGACTGACGAAAGACACATTCAATGAACGGCGTTGTTAGGCTGCCAAAGTACTACAGTCTCCTGAAATCTCAACATATTTTTTTTTCCGACCTTCATGATAATTTTAAGTAATGAGCAGTACACCAATAAAACGTGGATGTTCAAGTTTCGTTCTCCTAGGTTGAAGCATTCGTTTGCAGTAACAGTTTGAATTTTTAGTTTTCACTCTGTTTTCTCCTATATTGACAGATGCAGTTCGAACTCTAAATCAAACATGGTTTGTGCTAGCTTCTTGAAACTTGACACAAAAAAGTAGTTCTACGTTCTATCTCTAAGGTTTGTTTCCTCTTGATGTAGCCTTAAGCAGAGACTGGCGAATAACACTTTCAATGAAAGGCGTTGTTAAGCTTCCAAAAAACTACCGTCTCCTGAAATCTCAACATATATTTTTTCATCCAATCTTCATGATTCTTTCAAGTATTGATCAGTACACCAATCAAACGTGGATGCCCAAGTTTTGTTCTTCTAGGTTGTAGCAATCGATTGCAGGAACAGTTAGAAATTATAGGTTTCACTCTGTTTTCTCCTATATTGACAGATGCAGTTAGAACTCTAAATCAAACACGGTTTGTGCTAGCTTCTTGAAACTTGACACAATAAAGTAGTTCTACGTTCTATCACTAAGGTTTGTTTCCTCTTGTATCCTAAAGCTGGGACTGGCGAATAACACTTATACTGAAAGGGGTTGCCAAACTTCCCACACACTAGAGTCTCGTGAAATCTCAACATATATTTTTTCATCCAATCTTCATGATACTTTCAAGTAATGATCAGTACACCAATCACACTTGGATGCCAAAGTTTAGTTCTCCTAGATTGAAGCATTCTTTTGTACTAACAGTTTGAATTTTTAGGTTTCACTCTGTTTTCTCCTATATTGACAAATGTAGTTCGAAATCTAAATCAAACACGGTTTGTGCTAGCTTCTTGAACTTGAAACAGTAAAGTAGTTCTACATTCTATTTTTATTTTTTGTTTCCTGTGGATGTAGACCTAAGCAGAGACTGACGAAAGACACATTCAATGAAAGACGTTGTTAGGCTGCCAAAATAATACAGGCTCCTGAAATCTCAACATATTTTTTTTCCAACCTTCATGATAATTTCAAGTAATGAGCAGTAGACCAATAAAACGTGGATGTTCAAGTTCCGTTCTCCTATGTTGAAGCATTCGTTTGCAGTAACAGTTTGAATTTTTAGTTTTCACTCTGTTTTCTCCTATATTGACTGATGCAGTTTGAACTCTAAATCAAACATGGTTTGTGCTAGCTTCTTGAAACTTGACACAATAAAGTAGTTCTACGTTCTATCTCTAAGGTTTGTTTCCTCTTGATGTAGCCTTAAGCAGAGACTGGCGAATAACACTTTCAATGAAAGGCGTTGTTAAGCTTCCAAAAAACTACCGTCTCCTGAAATCTCAACATATAGTTTTTTAATCCAATCTTCATGATTCTTTAAACTATTGATCAGTACACCAATCAAACGTGGATGCCCAAGTTTTGTTTTTCTAGGTTGTAGCATTCGTTTGCAGGAACAGTTAGAAATTATAGGTTTCACTCTGTTTTCTCCTATATTGACAGATGCAGTTAGAACTCTAAATCAAACACGGTTTGTGCTAGCTTCTTGAATCTTGACACAATAAAGTAGTTCTACGTTCTATCTCTAAGGTTTGTTTCCTCTTGTATCCTAAAGCTGGGACTGGCGAATAACACTTATACTGAAAGGGGTTGCCAAACTTCCAACACACTAGAGTCTCCTGAAATCTCAACATATATTTTTTCATCCAATCTTCATGATACTTTCAAGTGTTGATCAGTACACCAATCAAACGTGGATGCCCAAGTTTTGTTCTTCTAGGTTGTAGCATTCGTTTGCAGGAACAGTTAGAAATTATAGGTTTCACTCTGTTTTCTCCTATATTGACAGATGCAGTTAGAACTCTAAATCAAACATGGTTTGTGCTAGCTTCTTGAAACTTGACACAATAAAGTAGTTCTACGTTCTATCTCTAAGGTTTGTTTCCTCTTGATGTAGCCTTAAGCAGAGACTGGCGAATAACACTTTCAATGAAAGGCGTTGTTAAGCTTCCATAAAACTACCGTCTGCTGAAATCTCAACATGCATTTTTTCATCCAATCTTCATGATTCTTTCAAGTATTGATCAGTACACCAATCAAACGTGGATGCCCAAGTTTTGTTCTTCTAGGTTGTAGCATTCGTTTGCAGGAACAGTTAGAAATTATAGGTTTCACTCTGTTTTCTCCTATATTGACAGATGCAGTTAGAACTCTAAATCAAACACGGTTTGTGCTAGCTTCTTGAAACTTGACACAATAAAGTAGTTCTACGTTCTATCTCTAAGGTTTGTTTCCTCTTGTATCCTAAAGCTGGGACTGGCGAATAACACTTATACTGAAAAGGGTTGCCAAACTTCCAACACACTAGAGTCTCGTGAAATCTCAACATATATTTTTTCATCCAATCTTCATGATACTTTCAAGTAATGATCAGTACACCAATCCCACTTGGATGCCAAAGTTTAGTTCTCCTAGATTGAAGCATTCTTTTGGAGTAACAGTTTGAATTTTTAGTTTTCACTCTGTTTTCTCCTATATTGACAAATGTAGTTCGAAATCTAAATCAAACACGGTTTGTGCTAGCTTCTTGAAACTTGAAACAGTAAAGTAGTTCTACATTCTATTTTTACTTTTTGTTTCCTCTGGATGTAGACCTAAGCAGAGACTGACGAAAGACACATTCAATGAAAGGCATTGTTAGGCTGCCAAAATACTACAGGCTCCTGAAATCTCAACATATTTTTATTTCCAACCTTCACGATAATTTCAAGTAATGAGCAGTACACCAATAAAACGTGGATGTTCAAGTTCCGTTCTCCTAGGTTGAAGCATTCGTTTGCAGTAACAGCTTGAATTTTTAGTTTTCACTCTGTTTTCTCCTATATTGACAGATGCAGTTCGAACTCTAAATCAAACATGGTTTGTGCTAGCTTCTTGAAACTTGACACAATAAAGTAGTTCTACGTTCTATCTCTAAGGTTTGTTTCCTCTTGATGTAGCCTTAAGCAGAGACTGGCGAATAACACTTTCAATGAAAGGCGTTGTTAAGCTTCCATAAAACTACCGTCTGCTGAAATCTCAACATGCGTTTTTTCATGCAATCTTCATGATTCTTTCAAGTATTGATCAGTACACCAATCAAACGTGGATGCCCAAGTTTTGTTCTTCTAGGTTGTAGCATTCGTTTGCAGGAACAGTTAGAAATTATAGGTTTCACTCTGTTTTCTCCTATATTGACAGATGCAGTTAGAACTCTAAATCAAACACGGTTTGTGCTAGCTTCTTGAAACTTGACACAATAAAGTAGTTCTACGTTCTATCTCTAAGGTTTGTTTTCTCTTGTATCCTAAAGCTGGGACTGGCGAATAACACTTATACTGAAAGGGGTTTCCAAACTTCCAACACACTAGAGTCTCCTGAAATCTCAACATATATTTTTTCATCCAATCTTCATGATACTTTCAAGTAATGATCAGTACACCAATCCCACTTGGATGCCAAAGTTTAGTTCTCCTAGATTGAAGCATTCTTTTGGAGTAAAAGTTTGAATTGTTAGGTTTCACTCTGTTTTCTCCTATATTGACAAATATAGTTCGAAGTCTAAATCAAACACGGTTTGTGCTATCTTCTTGAAACTTGAAACAGTAAAGTAGTTCTACATTCTATTTTTATTTTTTGTTTCCTCTGGATGTAGACCTAGGCAGAGACTGAGGAATGACATATTCAATAAAAGGCGTTGTTAGGCTGCCAAAATACTACAGTCTCCTGAAATCTCAACATATTTTTTTTTCCCACCTTCATGATAATTTCAAGTAATGAGCAGTACACCAATAAAACGTGGATGTTCAAGTTTCGATCTCCTAGGTTGAAGCATTCTTTTGCAGTAACAGTTTGAATTTTTAGTTTTCACTCTCTTTTCTCCTATATTGACAGATGCAGTTCGAACTCTAAATCAAACATGGTTTCTGCTAGCTTCTTGAAACTTGACACAATAAAGTAGTTCTACGTTCTATCTCTAAGGTTTCTTTCCTCTTGATGTAGCCTTAAGCAGAGACTGGCGAATAACACTTTCAATGAAAGGCGTTGTTAAGCTTCCAAAAAACTACCGTCTCCTGAAATCTCAACATATATTTTTTCATCCAATCTTCATGATTCTTTCAAGTATTGATCAGTACACCAATCAAACGTGGATGCCCAAGTTTTGTTCTTCTAGGTTGTAGCATTCGTTTGCAGGAACAGTTAGAAATTATAGGTTTCACTCTGTTTGCTCCTATATTGACAGATGCAGTTAGAACTCTAAATCAAACACGGTTTGTGCTAGCTTCTTGAAACTTGACACAGCAAAGTAGTTGTACGTTCTATCTCCAAGGTTTGTTTCCTCTTGTATCCTAAAGCTGGGACTGGCGAATAACACTTATACTGAAAGGGGTTTCCAAACTTCCAACACACTAGAGTCTCCTGAAATCTCAACATATATTTTTTCATCCAATCTTCATGATACTTTCAAGTAATGATCAGTACACCAATCCCACTTGGATGCCAAAGTTTAGTTCTCCTAGATTGAAGCATTCTTTTGGAGTAAGAGTTTGAATTTTTAGGTTTCACTCTGTTTTCTCCTATATTGACAAATGTAGTTCGAACTCTAAATCAAACACGGTTTGTGCTAGCTTCTTGAAAGTTGAAACAGTAAAGTAGTTCTACATTCTGTTTTTATTTTTTGTTTCCTCTGGATGTAGACCTAAGCAGAGACTGACGAAAGACACATTCTATGAAAGGCGTTGTTAGGCTGCCAAAATACTACAGTTCCTGAAATCTCTACATATTTTTTTTTTCCGACCTTCATGATAATTTCAAGTAATGAGCAGTACACCAATAAAACGTGGATGTTCAAGTTTCGTTCTCCTAGGTTGAAGCATTCGTTTGCAGTAACAGTTTGAATTTTTAGTTTTCACTCTGTTTTCTCCTATATTGACAGATGCAGTTGGAACTCTAAATCAAACATGGTTTGTGCTAGCTTCTTGAAACTTGACACAATAAAGTAGTTCTACGTTCTATCTCTAAGGTTTGTTTTCTCTTGATGTAGCCTTAAGCAGAGGCTGGCGAATAACACTTTCAATGAAAGGCGTTGTTAAGCTTCCAAAAAACTACCGTCTCATGAAATCTCAACATATATTTTTTCATCCAATCTTCATGATTCTTTCAAGTATTGATCAGTACACCAATCAAACGTGGATGCCCAAGTTTTGTTCTTCTAGGTTGTAGCATTCGTTTGCAGGAACAGTTAGAAATTATAGGTTTCACTCTGTTTTCTCCTATATTGACAGATGCAGTTAGAACTCTAAATCAAACACGGTTTGTGCTAGCTTCTTGAAACTTGACACAATAAAGTAGTTCTACTTTCTATCTCTAACTTTTGTTTCCTCTTGTATCCTAAAGCTGGGACTGGCGAATAACACTTATACTGAAAGGGGTTTCCAAACTTTCAACACACTAGAGTCTCCTGAAATCTCAACATATATTTTTTCATCCAATCTTCATGATATTTTCAAGTAATGATCAGTACACCAATCCCACTTGGATGCCAAAGTTTAGTTCTCCTAGATTGAAGCATTCTTTTGGAGTAACAGTTTGAATTGTTAGGTTTCACTCTGTTTTCTCCTATATTGACAAATATATTTCGAACTCTAAATCAAACACGGTTTCTGCTAGCTTCATGAAACTTGAAACAGTAAAGTAGTTCTACATTCTATTTTTATTTTTTGTTTTTTCTGGATTTAGACCTAAGCAGAGACTGAGGAAAGACATATTCAATGGAAAGTGTTGTTAGGCTGCCAAAATACTACAGTCTCCTGAAATCTCAACATATTTTTTTTCCCACCTTCATGATAATTTCAAGTAATGAGCAGTACACCAATAAACCGTGGATGTTCAAGTTTCGTTCTCCTAGGTTGAAGCATTCGTTTGCATTAACAGCTTGAATTTTTAGTTTTCACTCTGTTTTCTCCTATATTGACAGATGCAGTTCGAACTCTAAATCAAACATGGTTTGTGCTAGCTTCTTGAAACTTGACACAATAAAGTAGTCCTACGTTCTATCTCTAAGGTTTGTTTCCTCTTGATGTAGCCTTAAGCAGAGACCGCGAATAACACTTTCAATGAAAGGCGTTGTTAAGCTTCCAAAAAACCACCGTCTCCTGAAATCTCAACATATATTTTTTCATCCAATCTTCATGATTCTTTCAAGTATTGTTCAGTACACCAATCAAACGTGGATGCCCAAGTTTTGTTCTTCTAGGTTGTAGCATTCGTTTGCAGGAACAGTTAGAAATTATAGGTTTCACTCTGTTTTCTCCTATATTGACAGATGCAGTTAGAACTCTAAATCAAACACGGTTTGTGCTAGCTTCTTGAAACTTGACACAATAAAGTAGTTCTACGTTCTATCTCTAAGGTTTGTTTCCTCTTGTATCCTAAAGCTGGGACTGGCGAATAACACTTATACTGAAAGGGGTTGCCAAACTTCCAACACACTAGAGTCTCCTGAAATCTCAACATATATTTTTTCATCCAATCTTCATGATACTTTCAAGTAATGATCAGTACACCAATCCCACTTGGATGCCAAAGTTTAGTTCTCCTAGATTGAAGCATTCTTTTGGACTAACAGTTTGAATTGTTAGGTTTCACTCTGTTTTCTCCTATATTGACAAATATAGTTCGAACTCTAAATCAAACACGGTTTGTGCTAGCTTCTTGAAACTTGAAACAGTAAAGTACTTCTACATTCTATTTTTATTTTTTGTTTCCTCTGGATGTAGACCTAAGCAGAGACTGAGGAAAGACATATTCAATGGAAGGTGTTGTTAGGCTGCCAAAATACTACAGTCTCCTGAAATCTCAACATATTTTTTTTCCCACCTTCATGATAATTTCAAGTAATGAGCAGTACACCAATAAAACGTGGATGTTCAAGTTTCGTTCTCCTAGGTTGAAGCATTCGTTTGCAGTAACAGCTTGAATTTTTAGTTTTCACTCTGTTTTCTCCTATATTGACAGATGCAGTTCGAACTCTAAATCAAACATGGTTTGTGCTAGCTTCTTGAAACTTGACACAATAAAGTAGTTCTACGTTCTATCTCTAAGGTTTGTTTCCTCTTGATGTAGCCTTAAGCAGAGACCGGCGAATAACACTTTCAATGAAAGGCGTTGTTAAGCTTCCAAAAAACTACCGTCTCCTGAAATCTCAACATATATTTTTTCATCCAATCTTCATGATTCTTTCAAGTATTGATCAGTACACCAATCAAACGTGGATGCCCAAGTTTTGTTCTTCTAGGTTGTAGCATTCGTTTGCAGGAACAGTTAGAAATTATAGGTTTCACTCTGTTTTCTCCTATATTGACAGATGCAGTTAGAACTCTAAATCAAACACGGTTTGTGCTAGCTTCTTGAAACTTGACACAATAAAGTAGTTCTACGTTCTATATCTAAGGTTTGTTTCCTCTTGTATCCTAAAGCTGGGACTGGCGAATAACACTTATACTGAAAGGGGTTGCCAAACTTCCAACACACTAGAGTCTCCTGAAATCTCAACATATATTTTTTCATCCAATCTTCATGATGCTTTCAAGTAATGATCAGTACACCAATCCCACTTGGATGCCAAAGTTTAGTTCTCCTAGATTGAAGCATTCTTTTGGAGTAACAGTTTGAATTTTTAGGTTTCACTCTGTTTTCTCCTATATTGACAAATGTAGTTCGAACTCTAAATCAAACAGGGTTTGTGCTAGCTTCTTGAAACTTGAAACAGTAAAGTAGTTCTACATTCTATTTTTATTTTTTCTTTCCTCTGGATGTAGACCTAAGCAGAGACTGACGAAAGACATATTCTATGAAAGGCGTTGTTAGGCTGCCAAAATACTACAGTCTCCTGAAATCTCTACATATTTTTTTTTTCCGACCTTCATGATAATTTCAAGTAATGAGCAGTACACCAATAAAACGTGGATGTTCAAGTTTCGTTCTCCTAGGTTGAAGCATTCGTTTGCAGTAACAGTTTGAATTTTTAGTTTTCACTCTGTTTTCTCCTATATTGACAGATGCAGTTCGAACTCTAAATCAAACATGGTTTGTGCTAGCTTCTTGAAACTTGACACAATAAAGTAGTTCTACGTTCTTTCTCTAAGGTTTGTTTTCTCTTCATGTAGCCTTAAGCAGAGACTGGCGAATAACACTTTCAATGAAAGGCGTTGTTAAGCTTCCAAAAAACTACCGTCTCCTGAAATCTCAACATATATTTTTTCATCCAATCTTCATGATTCTTTCAAGTATTGATCAGTACACCAATCAAACGTGGATGCCCAAGTTTTGTTCTTCTAGGTTGTAGCATTTGTTTGCAGGAACAGTTAGAAATTATAGGTTTCACTCTGTTTTCTCCTATATTGACAGATGCAGTTAGAACTCTAAATCAAACACGGTTTGTGCTAGCTTCTTGAAACTTGACACAATAAAGTAGTTCTACTTTCTATCTCTAACTTTTGTTTCCTCTTGTATCCTAAAGCTGGGACTGGCGAATAACACTTATACTGAAAGGGGTTTCCAAACTTCCAACACACTAGAGTCTCCTGAAATCTCAACATATATTTTTCATCCAATCTTCATGATACTTTCAAGTAATGATCAGTACACCAATCCCACTTGGATGCCAAAGTTTAGTTCTCCTAGATTGAAGCATTCTTTTGGAGTAACAGTTTGAATTGTTAGGTTTCACTCTGTTTTCTCCTATATTGACAAATATATTTCGAACTCTAAATCAAACACGGTTTCTGCTAGCTTCATGAAACTTGAAACAGTAAAGTAGTTCTACATTCTATTCTTATTTTTTGTTTTTTCTGGATTTAGACCTAAGCAGAGACTGAGGAAAGACATATTCAATGGAAAGTGTTGTTAGGCTGCCAAAATACGACAGTCTCCTGAAATCTCAACATATTTTTTTTCCCACCTTCATGATAATTTCTAGTAATGAGCAGTACACCAATAAAACGTGGATGTTCAAGTTTCGTTCTCCTAGGTTGAAGCATTCGTTTGCAGTAACAGCTTGAATTTTTAGTTTTCACTCTGTTTTCTCCTATATTGACAGATGCAGTTCGAACTCTAAATCAAACACGGTTTGTGCTAGCTTCTTGAAACTTGAAACAGTAAAGTAGTTCTACATTCTATTTTTATTTTTTGTTTCCTCTGGATGTAGACCTAAGCAGAGACTGACGAAAGACACATTCAATGAAAGGCGTTGTTAGGCTGCCAAAATACTACAGTCTCCTGAAATCTCAACATATTTTTTTTTCCGAACTTCATGATAAATTCAAGTAATGAGCAGGACACCAAAAAAAACGTGGATGTTCAAGTTTTGTTCTCCAAGGTTGAAGCATTCGTTTGCAGTAACAGTTTGAATTTTTAGTTTTCACTCTGTTTTCCCTATATTGACAGATGCAGTTCGAACTCTAAATCAAACATGGTTAGTGCTAGCTTCTTGAAACTTGACACAATAAAGTAGTTCTACGTTCTATCACTAAGGTTTGTTTCCTCTTGATGTAGCCTTAAGCAGAGACTGGCGAATAACACTTTCAATGAAAGCGTTGTTAAGCTTCCAAAAAACTACAGTCTCCTTAAATCTCAACATATATTTTTTCATCCAATCTTCATGATACTTTCAAGTAATGATCAGTACACCAATCCCACTTGGATGCCAAAGTTAAGTTCTCCTAGATTGAAGCATTCTTTTGGAGTAACAGTTTGAATTTTGAGTTTTCACTCTGTTTTCTCCTATATTGACAGATGCAGTTCGAACTCTAAATCAAACATGGTTAGTGCTAGCTTCTTGAAACTTGACACAATAAAGTAGTTCTACGTTCTATCACTAAGGTTTGTTTCCTCTTGATGTAGCCTTAAGCAGAGACTGGCGAATAACACTTTCAATGAAAGGCGTTGTTAAACTTCCAAAAAACTACCGTCTCCTGAAATCTCAACATATATTTTTTCATCCAATCTTCATGATACTTTCAAG
>NW_027511356.1:0-25946 GCF_048772815.1 Callospermophilus lateralis
GGATTTGTGTACTGACCATTAGCACCAAGTATCATCAAGATTGGGTGAAAAAATATTTGCTGGTATTTCGGAAACTCGTTATTTCTTAGAAGCTTGGGAACCCCTCTCAATGAAAGTGCTTTTCCACAGTCTGTGCCTGGGGATACTTGAAGAGGAAACAAACCATAGCGACAAAACTGAGAACTCCTTTATTTTGTCAAGTTTCAAAGAGCTACTACAAACCATGTTGGATTTAGAGTTAAAAATTCATCTATCTATATAGGAGAGAACAGAGAGAAATCTAAATATAAAAACTGCTACTGTAGACGAACGCTTCAACCTAGAAGACCAAAATTTGGTGAGCCAAGTGGGATTTGTGTACTGATCATTACCACCAAGTATCAACAAGATTGTGTGAAAAAATATTTGCTGGTATTTCGGAAACTCGTTATTTCTTAGAAGCTTGGCAACCCATCTCAATGAAAGTGCTTTCCACAGTATGTGCCTAGGGCTTCTTTAAGAGGAAACAAACCATAGAGACAAAACTGAGAACTCCTTTATTTTGTCAAGTTTCAAAGAGCTACTACAAACCATGTTGGATTTAGAGTTCCAAATTCATCTATCTATATAGGAGAGAACAGAGGGAAACCTAAATATAAAAACTGCTACTGTAGACGAACGCTTCAACCTAGAAGAACAAAATTTGGTGAGCCAAGTGGGATTTGTGTACTGATCATTACCACCAAGTATCGACAAGATTGTGTGAAAAAATATTGCTGGTATTTCGGAAACTCGTTTTCTCTTGGAAGCTTGGCAACCCTTTTCAATGAAAGTGCTTTTCCGAGTCTCTGCCTAGGGCTACTTAATGAGGAAACAAACCATAGAGACAAAACTGAGAATTCATTTATTTTGTCAAGTTTCAAAGAGCTACTACAAACCATGTTGGATTTAGATTTCCAAATTCATCTATCTATATATGAGAGAACAGAGTGAAACCTAAATATAAAAACTGCTACTGTAGACGAACGCTTCAACCTAGAAGACCAAAATTTGGTGAGCCAAGTGGGATTTGTGTACTGATCATGACCACCAAGTATCATCAAGATTGGGTGAAAAAATATTTGCTGGTATATCGGAAACTCGTTATTTCTTAGAAGCTTGGCAACCCATCTCAATGAAAGTGCTTTCCACAGTCTGTGCCTAGGGCTTCTTTAAGAGGAAACAAACCATAGAGACAAAACTGAGAACTCCTTTATTTTGTCAAGTTTCAAAGAGCTACTACAAACCATGTTGGATTTAGAGTTCCAAATTCATCTATCTATATAGGAGAGAACAGAGAGAAACCTAAATATATAAACTGCTATTGTAGACGAACGCTTCAACCTAGAACAAAATTTGGTGAGCCAAGTGGGATTTGTGTACTGATCATTACCACCAAGTATCGACAAGATTGTGTGAAAAAATATTTGCTGGTATTTCGGAAACTCGTTTTTTCTTGGAAGCTTGGCAACCCGTTTCAATGAAAGTGCTTTTCCCGAGTCTCTGCCTAGGGCTACTTAATGAGGAAACAAACCATAGAGACAAAACTGAGAATTCATTTATTTTGTCAAGTTTCAAAGAGCTACTACAAACCATGTCGGATTTAGATTTCCAAATTCATCTATCTATATATGAGAGAACAGAGTGAAACCTAAATATAAAAACTGCTACTGTAGACGAACGCTTCAACCTAGAAGAACAAATTTTGGTGAGCCAAGTGGGATTTGTGTACTGATCATTACCACCAAGTATCATCAAGATTGGGTGAAAAAATATTTGCTGGTATTTCGGAAACTCGTTATTTCTTAGAAGCTTGGCAACCCATCTCAATGAAAGTGCTTTCCACAGTCTGTGCCTGGGGCTACTTGAAGAGGAAACAAACCATAGCGACAAAACTGAGAACTCCTTTATTTTGTCAAGTTTCAAAGAGCTACTACAAACCATGTTGGATTTAGAGTTCCAAATTCATCTTTCTATATAGGAGAGAACAGAGGGAAACCTAAATATAAAAACTGCTACTGTAGACGAAGGCTTCAACCTAGAAGAACCTAATTTTGTGAGCCAAGTGGGATTTGTGTACTGACCATTAGCACCAAGTATCATCAAGATTGGGTGAAAAAATATTTGCTGGTATTTCGGAAACTCGTTATTTCTTAGAAGCTTGGGAACCCCTCTCAATGAAAGTGCTTTTCCACAGACTGTGCCTGGGGATACTTGAAGAGGAAACAAACCATAGCGACAAAACTGAGAACTCCTTTATTTTGTCAAGTTTCAAAGAGCTACTACAAACCATGTTGGATTTAGTGTTCCAAATTCATCTATCTATATAGGAGAGAACAGAGAGAAATCTAAATATAAAAACTGCTACTGTAGACGAACGCTTCAACATAGAAGACCAAAATTTGGTGAGCCAAGTGGGATGTGTGTACTTATCATGACCACCAAGTATCATCAAGATTGGGTGAAAAAATATTTGCTGGTATTTCGGAACCTCGTTATTTCTTAGAAGCTTGGGAACCCCTCTCAATGAAAGTGCTTTTCCACAGTCTGTGCCTAGGGCTACTTGATGAGGAAACAAACCATAGAGACAAATCTGAGAACTCCTTTAGTTTGTCAAGTTTCAAAGAGCTACTGCAAACCATGTTGGATTTAGAGTTCCAAATTCATCTATCTATATAGGAGAGAACAGAGTGAAATCTAAATATAAAAACTGCTACTGTAGACAAACGCTTCAACCTAGAAGACCAAAATTTGGTGAGCCAAGTGGGATTTGTGTACTGATCATTACCACCAAGTATCAACAAGATTGTGTAAAAAAATATTTGCTGGTATATCGGAAACTCGTTATTTCTTAGAAGCTTGGCAACCCATCTCAATGAAAGTGCTTTCCACAGTCTGTGCCTAGGGCTTCTTTAAGAGGAAACAAACCATAGAGACAAAACTGAGAACTCCTTTATTTTGTCAAGTTTCAAAGAGCTACTACAAACCATGTTGGATTTAGAGTTCCAAATTCATCTATCTATATAGGAGAGAACAGAGAGAAACCTAAATATATAAACTGCTATTGTAGACGAACGCTTCAACCTAGAACAAAATTTGGTGAGCCAAGTGGGATTTGTGTACTGATCATTACCACCAAGTATCGACAAGATTGTGTGAAAAAATATTTGCTGGTATTTCGGAAACTCGTTTTTTCTTGGAAGCTTGGCAACCCGTTTCAATGAAAGTGCTTTTCCCGAGTCTCTGCCTAGGGCTACTTAATGAGGAAACAAACCATAGAGACAAAACTGAGAATTCATTTATTTTGTCAAGTTTCAAAGAGCTACTACAAACCATGTCGGATTTAGATTTCCAAATTCATCTATCTATATATGAGAGAACAGAGTGAAACCTAAATATAAAAACTGCTACTGTAGACGAACGCTTCAACATAGAAGACCAAAATTTGGTGAGCCAAGTGGGATTTGTGTACTTATCATGACCACCAAGTATCATCAAGATTGGGTGAAAAAATATTTGCTGGTATTTCAGAAACTCGTTATTTCTTAGAAGCTTGGGAACCCCTCTCAATGAAAGTGCTTTTCCACAGTCTGTGCCTAGGGCTACTTGATGAGGAAACAAACCATAGGGACAAATCTGAGAACTAATTTATTTTGTCAAGTTTCAAAGAGCTACTGCAAACCATGTTGGATTTAGAGTTCCAAATTCATCTATCTATATAGGAGAGAACAGAGAGAAATCTAAATATAAAAACTGCTACTGTAGACGAACGCTTCAACCTAGAAGACCAAAATTTGGTGAGCCAAGTGGGATTTGTGTACTGATCATTACCACCAAGTATCAACAAGATTGTGTGAAAAAATATTTGCTGGTATTTCGGAAACTCGTTATTTCTTAGAAGCTTGGCAACCCATCTCAATGAAAGTGCTTTCCACAGTCTGTGCATAGGGCTTCTTTAAGAGGAAACAAACCATAGAGAAAAAACTGAGAACTCCTTTATTTTGTCAAGTTTCAAAGAGCTACTACAAACCATGTTGGATTTAGAGTTCCAAATTCATCTATCTATTTAGGAGAGAACATGGGAAACCTAAATATAAAAACTGCTACTGTAGACGAACGCTTCAACCTAGAAGAACAAAATTTGGTGAGCCATGTGGGATTTGTGTACTGACCATTAGCACCAAGTATCATCAAGATTGGGTGAAAAAATATTTGCTGGTATTTCGGATACTCGTTATTTCTTAGAAGCTTGGGAACCCCTCTCAATGAAAGTGCTTTTCCACAGTCTGTGCCTGGGGATACTTGAAGAGGAAACAAACCATAGCGACAAAACTGAGAACTCCTTTATTTTGTCAAGTTTCAAAGAGCTACTACAAACCATGTTGGATTTAGAGTTAAAAATTCATCTATCTATATAGGAGAGAACAGAGAGAAATCTAAATATAAAAACTGCTACTGTAGACGAACGCTTCAACCTAGAAGACCAAAATTTGGTGAGCCAAGTGGGATTTGTGTACTGATCATTACCACCAAGTATCAACAAGATTGTGTGAAAAAATATTTGCTGGTATTTCGGAAACTCGTTATTTCTTAGAAGCTTGGCAACCCATCTCAATGAAAGTGCTTTCCACAGTATGTGCCTAGGGCTTCTTTAAGAGGAAACAAACCATAGAGACAAAACTGAGAACTCCTTTATTTTGTCAAGTTTCAAAGAGCTACTACAAACCATGTTGGATTTAGAGTTCCAAATTCATCTATCTATATAGGAGAGAACAGAGGGAAACCTAAATATAAAAACTGCTACTGTAGACGAACGCTTCAACCTAGAAGAACAAAATTTGGTGAGCCAAGTGGGATTTGTGTACTGATCATTACCACCAAGTATCGACAAGATTGTGTGAAAAAATATTTGCTGGTATTTCGGAAACTCGTTTTTTTCTTGGAAGCTTGGCAACCCTTTTCAATGAAAGTGCTTTTCCCGAGTCTCTGCCTAGGGCTACTTAATGAGGAAACAAACCATAGAGACAAAACTGAGAATTCATTTATTTTGTCAAGTTTCAAAGAGCTACTACAAACCATGTTGGATTTAGATTTCCAAATTCATCTATCTATATATGAGAGAACAGAGGGAAACCTAAATATAAAAACTGCTACTGTAGACGAACGCTTCAACCTAGAAGACCAAAATTTGGTGAGCCAAGTGGGATTTGTGTACTGATCATGACCACCAAGTATCATCAAGATTGGGTGAAAAAATATTTGCTGGTATTTCGGAAACTCGTTATTTCTTAGAAGCTTGGAACCCCTCTCAATGAAAGTGCTTTTCCACAGTCTGTGCCTAGGGCTACTTGATGAGGAAACAAACCATAGAGACAAATGTGTAAACTCCTTTATTTTGTCAAGTTTCAAAGAGCTACTGCAAACCATGTTGGATTTAGAGTTCCAAATTCATCTACCTATATAGGAGAGAACAGAGGGAAATCTAAAGATAAAAACTGCTACTGTAGACGAACGCTTCAAGCTAGAAGACCAAAATTTGGTGAGCCAAGTGGGATTTGTGTAGTGATCATTACCACCAAGTATCAACAAGATTGTGTGAAAAAATATTTGCTGGTATTTTGGAAACTCGTTATTTCTTAGAAGCTTGGCAACCCATCTCAATGAAAGTGCTTTCCACAGTCTGTGCCTAGGGCTACTTTAAGAGGAAACAAACCATAGAGACAAAACTGAGAACTCCTTTATTTTGTCAAGTTTCAAAGAGCTACTACAAACCATGTTGGATTTAGAGTTCCAAATTCATCTATCTATATAGGAGAGAACAGAGGGAAACCTAAATATAAAAACTGCTACTGTAGACGAACGCTTCAACCTAGAAGAACAAAATTTGGTGAGCCAAGTGGGATTTGTGTACTGATCAGTACCACCAAGTATCATCAAGATTGGGTGAAAAAATATTTGCTGTTATTTCGGAAACTCGTTATTTCTTAGAAGCTGGCAACCCCTCTCAATGAAAGTGCTTTTCCACAGTCTGTGCCTAGGGCTACTTGAAGAGGAAAGAAACCATAGAGACAAATCTGAGAACTCCTTTATTTTGTCAAGTTTCAAAGAGCTACTACAAACCATGTTGGATTTAGAGTTCCAAATTCATCTATCTATATAGGAGAGAACAGAGGGAAACCTAAATATAAAAACTGCTACTGTAGACGAACGCTTCAACCTAGAAGAACAGAATTTGGTGAGCCATGTGGGATTTGTGTACTGATCATTACCACCAAGTATCATCAAGATTGGTGAAAAAATATTTGCTGCTATTTTGGAAACTCTTTATTTCTTAGAAGCTTGGCAACCCATCTCAATGAAAGTGCTTTCCACAGTATGTGCCTAGGGCTTCTTTAAGAGGAAACAAACCATAGAGACAAAACTGAGAACTCCTTTATTTTGTCAAGTTTCAAAGAGCTACTACAAACCATGTTGGATTTAGAGTTCCAAATTCATCTATCTATATAGGAGAGAACAGAGGGAAACCTAAATATAAAAACTGCTACTGTAGACGAACGCTTCAACCTAGAAGAACAAAATTTGGTGAGCCAAGTGGGATTTGTGTACTGATCATTACCACCAAGTATCGACAAGATTGTGTGAAAAAATATTTGCTGGTATTTCGGAAACTCGTTTTCTCTTGGAAGCTTGGCAACCCTTTTCAATGAAAGTGCTTTTCCCGAGTCTCTGCCTAGGGCTACTTAATGAGGAAACAAACCATAGAGACAAAACTGAGAATTCATTTATTTTGTCAAGTTTCAAAGAGCTACTACAAACCATGTTGGATTTAGATTTCCAAATTCATCTATCTATATATGAGAGAACAGAGTGAAACCTAAATATAAAAACTGCTACTGTAGACGAACGCTTCAACCTAGAAGACCAAAATTTGGTGAGCCAAGTGGGATTTGTGTACTGATCATGACCACCAAGTATCATCAAGATTGGGTGAAAAAATATTTGCTGGTATATCGGAAACTCGTTATTTCTTAGAAGCTTGGCAACCCATCTCAATGAAAGTGCTTTCCACAGTCTGTGCCTAGGGCTACTTTAAGAGGAAACAAACCATAGAGACAAAACTGAGAACTCCTTTATTTTGTCAAGTTTCAAAGAGCTACTACAAACCATGTTGGATTTAGAGTTCCAAATTCATCTATCTATATAGGAGAGAACAGAGGGAAACCTAAATATAAAAACTGCTACTGTAGACGAACGCTTCAACCTAGAAGAACAAAATTTGGTGAGCCAAGTGGGATTTGTGTACTGATCAGTACCACCAAGTATCATCAAGATTGGGTGAAAAAATATTTGCTGTTATTTCGGAAACTCGTTATTTCTTAGAAGCTGGCAACCCCTCTCAATGAAAGTGCTTTTCCACAGTCTGTGCCTAGGGCTACTTGAAGAGGAAAGAAACCATAGAGACAAATCTGAGAACTCCTTTATTTTGTCAAGTTTCAAAGAGCTACTACAAACCATGTTGGATTTAGAGTTCCAAATTCATCTATCTATATAGGAGAGAACAGAGGGAAACCTAAATATAAAAACTGCTACTGTAGACGAACGCTTCAACCTAGAAGAACAGAATTTGGTGAGCCATGTGGGATTTGTGTACTGATCATTACCACCAAGTATCATCAAGATTGGTGAAAAAATATTTGCTGCTATTTTGGAAACTCTTTATTTCTTAGAAGCTTGGCAACCCATCTCAATGAAAGTGCTTTCCACAGTATGTGCCTAGGGCTTCTTTAAGAGGAAACAAACCATAGAGACAAAACTGAGAACTCCTTTATTTTGTCAAGTTTCAAAGAGCTACTACAAACCATGTTGGATTTAGAGTTCCAAATTCATCTATCTATATAGGAGAGAACAGAGGGAAACCTAAATATAAAAACTGCTACTGTAGACGAACGCTTCAACCTAGAAGAACAAAATTTGGTGAGCCAAGTGGGATTTGTGTACTGATCATTACCACCAAGTATCGACAAGATTGTGTGAAAAAATATTTGCTGGTATTTCGGAAACTCGTTTTCTCTTGGAAGCTTGGCAACCCTTTTCAATGAAAGTGCTTTTCCCGAGTCTCTGCCTAGGGCTACTTAATGAGGAAACAAACCATAGAGACAAAACTGAGAATTCATTTATTTTGTCAAGTTTCAAAGAGCTACTACAAACCATGTTGGATTTAGATTTCCAAATTCATCTATCTATATATGAGAGAACAGAGTGAAACCTAAATATAAAAACTGCTACTGTAGACGAACGCTTCAACCTAGAAGACCAAAATTTGGTGAGCCAAGTGGGATTTGTGTACTGATCATGACCACCAAGTATCATCAAGATTGGGTGAAAAAATATTTGCTGGTATATCGGAAACTCGTTATTTCTTAGAAGCTTGGCAACCCATCTCAATGAAAGTGCTTTCCACAGTCTGTGCCTAGGGCTTCTTTAAGAGGAAACAAACCATAGAGACAAAACTGAGAACTCCTTTATTTTGTCAAGTTTCAAAGAGCTACTACAAACCATGTTGGATTTAGAGTTCCAAATTCATCTATCTATATAGGAGAGAACAGAGAGAAACCTAAATATATAAACTGCTATTGTAGACGAACGCTTCAACCTAGAACAAAATTTGGTGAGCCAAGTGGGATTTGTGTACTGATCATTACCACCAAGTATCGACAAGATTGTGTGAAAAAATATTTGCTGGTATTTCGGAAACTCGTTTTTTCTTGGAAGCTTGGCAACCCGTTTCAATGAAAGTGCTTTTCCCGAGTCTCTGCCTAGGGCTACTTAATGAGGAAACAAACCATAGAGACAAAACTGAGAATTCATTTATTTTGTCAAGTTTCAAAGAGCTACTACAAACCATGTCGGATTTAGATTTCCAAATTCATCTATCTATATATGAGAGAACAGAGTGAAACCTAAATATAAAAACTGCTACTGTAGACGAACGCTTCAACCTAGAAGAACAAATTTTGGTGAGCCAAGTGGGATTTGTGTACTGATCATTACCACCAAGTATCATCAAGATTGGGTGAAAAAATATTTGCTGGTATTTCGGAAACTCGTTATTTCTTAGAAGCTTGGCAACCCATCTCAATGAAAGTGCTTTCCACAGTCTGTGCCTGGGGCTACTTGAAGAGGAAACAAACCATAGCGACAAAACTGAGAACTCCTTTATTTTGTCAAGTTTCAAAGAGCTACTACAAACCATGTTGGATTTAGAGTTCCAAATTCATCTTTCTATATAGGAGAGAACAGAGGGAAACCTAAATATAAAAACTGCTACTGTAGACGAAGGCTTCAACCTAGAAGAACCTAATTTTCTGAGCCAAGTGGGATTTGTGTACTGACCATTAGCACCAAGTATCATCAAGATTGGGTGAAAAAATATTTGCTGGTATTTCGGAAACTCGTTATTTCTTAGAAGCTTGGGAACCCCTCTCAATGAAAGTGCTTTTCCACAGACTGTGCCTGGGGATACTTGAAGAGGAAACAAACCATAGCGACAAAACTGAGAACTCCTTTATTTTGTCAAGTTTCAAAGAGCTACTACAAACCATGTTGGATTTAGTGTTCCAAATTTATCTATCTATATAGGAGAGAACAGAGAGAAATCTAAATATAAAAACTGCTATTGTAGACGAACGCTTCAACATAGAAGACCAAAATTTGGTGAGCCAAGTGGGATGTGTGTACTTATCATGACCACCAAGTATCATCAAGATTGGGTGAAAAAATATTTGCTGGTATTTCGGAACCTCGTTATTTCTTAGAAGCTTGGGAACCCCTCTCAATGAAAGTGCTTTTCCACAGTCTGTGCCTAGGGCTACTTGATGAGGAAACAAACCATAGAGACAAATCTGAGAACTCCTTTAGTTTGTCAAGTTTCAAAGAGCTACTGCAAACCATGTTGGATTTAGAGTTCCAAATTCATCTATCTATATAGGAGAGAACAGAGTGAAATCTAAATATAAAAACTGCTACTGTAGACAAACGCTTCAACCTAGAAGACCAAAATTTGGTGAGCCAAGTGGGATTTGTGTACTGATCATTACCACCAAGTATCAACAAGATTGTGTAAAAAAATATTTGCTGGTATATCGGAAACTCGTTATTTCTTAGAAGCTTGGCAACCCATCTCAATGAAAGTGCTTTCCACAGTCTGTGCCTAGGGCTTCTTTAAGAGGAAACAAACCATAGAGACAAAACTGAGAACTCCTTTATTTTGTCAAGTTTCAAAGAGCTACTACAAACCATGTTGGATTTAGAGTTCCAAATTCATCTATCTATATAGGAGAGAACAGAGAGAAACCTAAATATATAAACTGCTATTGTAGACGAACGCTTCAACCTAGAACAAAATTTGGTGAGCCAAGTGGGATTTGTGTACTGATCATTACCACCAAGTATCGACAAGATTGTGTGAAAAAATATTTGCTGGTATTTCGGAAACTCGTTTTTTCTTGGAAGCTTGGCAACCCGTTTCAATGAAAGTGCTTTTCCCGAGTCTCTGCCTAGGGCTACTTAATGAGGAAACAAACCATAGAGACAAAACTGAGAATTCATTTATTTTGTCAAGTTTCAAAGAGCTACTACAAACCATGTTGGATTTAGATTTCCAAATTCATCTATCTATATATGAGAGAACAGAGGGAAACCTAAATATAAAAACTGCTACTGTAGACGAACGCTTCAACCTAGAAGACCAAAATTTGGTGAGCCAAGTGGGATTTGTGTACTGATCATGACCACCAAGTATCAACAAGATTGTGTGAAAAATATTTTCTGGTATTTCGGAAACTCGTTATTTCTTAGAAGCTTGACAACCCATCTCAATGAAAGTGCTTTCCACAGTCTGTGTCTAGGGCTACTTTAAAAGGAAACAAACAATAGAGACAAAACTGAGAACTCCTTTATTTTGCCAAGTTTCAAAGACCTACTACAAACCATGTTGGATTTAGAGTTCCAAATTTATCTATCTATATAGGAGAGAACAGAGTGAAACATGAAAATAAAAACTTCTACTGTAAACGAAGGCTTCAACGTAGCAAAACAAAATTTGTTGAGCCAAGTGGGATTTGTGTAGTTTTCATTACCATCACGTATCATCAAGATTGGGTGAAAAAATATTTGCTGGTATTTCAGAAACTCATTATTTCTTAGAAGCTTGGCAACCCCTCTCAATGAAAGTGCTTTCCACAGTCTGTGCCTAGGGCTACTTTAAGAGGAAACAAACCATAGAGACAAAACTGAGAACTCCTTTATTTTGTCAAGTTTCATGGAGCTACTACAAACCATGTTGGATTTAGAGTTCCAAATTCATCTTTCTATATAGGAGAGAACAGAGGGAACCCTAAATATAAAAACTGCTACTGTAGACGAACGCTTCAACCTAGAAGAACAAAATTCGGTGAGCCAAGTGGGATTTGTGTACTGATCATGACCACCAAGTATCATCAAGATTGGGTGAAAAAATATTTGCTGGTATTCGGAAACTCGTTATTTCTTAGAAGCTTGGGAACCCCTCTCAATGAAAGTGCTTTTCCACAGTCTGTGCCTAGGGCTACTTGATGAGGAAACAAACCATAGAGACAAATGTGTAAACTCCTTTATTTTGTCAAGTTTCAAAGAGCTACTGCAAACCATGTTGGATTTAGAGTTCCAAATTCATCTACCTATATAGGAGAGAACAGAGAGAAATCTAAATATAAAAACTGGTACTGTAGACGAACGCTTCAACCTAGAAGAACAAAATTTGGTGAGCCAAGTGGGATTTGTGTACTGATCAGTACCACCAAGTATCATCAAGATTGGGTGAAAAAATATTTGCTGGTATTTCGGAAACTCGTTATTTCTTAGAAGCTTGGCAACCCCTCTCAATGAAAGTGCTTTTCCACAGTCTGTGCCTAGGGCTACTTGAAGAGGAAACAAACCATAGAGACAAATCTGAGAACTCCTTTATTTTGTCAAGTTTCAAACTGCTACTACAAACCATGTTGGATTTAGAGTTCCAAATTCATCTATCTATATAGGAGAGAACAGAGGGAAACCTAAATATAAAAACTACTACTGTAGACGAACGCTTCAACCTAGAAGAACAAAATTTGGTGAGCCAAGTGGGATTTGTGTACTGATCAGTACCACCAAGTATCATCAAGATTGGGTGAAAAAATATTTGCTGGTATTTCGGAAACTCGTTATTTCTTAGAAGCTTGGCAACCCCTCTCAATGAAAGTGCTTTTCCACAGTCTGTGCCTAGGGCTACTTGAAGAGGAAACAAACCATAGAGACAAATCTGAGAACTCCTTTATTTTGTCAAGTTTCAAACTGCTACTACAAACCATGTTGGATTTAGAGTTCCAAATTCATCTATCTATATAGGAGAGAACAGAGGGAAAGCTAAATATAAAAACTGCTACTGTAGACGAACGCTTCAACCTAGAAGAACTAAATTTGGTGAGCCAAGTGGGATTTGTGTACTGATCATTACCACCAAGTATCGACAAGATTGTGTGAAAAAATATTTGCTGGTATTTCGGAAACTCGTTATTTCTTGGAAGCTTGGCAACCCCTTTCAATCAAAGTGCTTTTCCCGAGTCTCTGCCTAGGGATACTTAATGAGGAAACAAACCATAGAGAAAAAACTGAGAATTCATTTATTTTGTCAAGTTTCAAAGAGCTACTACAAACCATGTTGGATTTAGATTTCCAAATTCATCTATCTATATATGAGAGAACAGAGTGAAACCTAAATATAAAAACTGCTACTGTAGACGAACGCATCAACCTAGAAGAACAAAATTTGGTGAGCCAAGTGGGATTTGTGTACTGATCATTACCACCAAGTATCATCAAGATTGGGTGAAAAAATATTTGCTGGTATTTCGGAAACTCGTTATTTCTTAGAAGCTTGGCAACCCATCTCAATGAAAGTGCTTTCCACAGTCTGTGCCTGGGGCTACTTGAAGAGGAAACAAACCATAGCGACAAAACTGAGAACTCCTTTATTTTGTCAAGTTTCAAAGAGCTACTACAAACCATGTTGGATTTAGAGTTCCAAATTCATCTTTCTATATAGGAGAGAACAGAGGGAAACCTAAATATAAAAACTGCTACTGTAGACGAACGCTTCAACCTAGAAGAACAAAATTTGGTGAGCCAAGTGGGATTTGTGTACTGATCATTATCAACAAGTATCATCAAGATTGGTTGAAAAAATATTCGCTGGTATTTCGGAAACTCGTTATTTCTTAGAAGCTTGGCAACCCCTCTCAATGAAAGTGCATTCCACAGTCTGTGCCTAGGGCTACTTGAAGAGGAACAAACCATAGCGACAAATCTGAGAACTCCTTTATTTTGTCAAGTTCCAAAGAGCTACTACAAACCATGTTGGATTTAGAGTTCCAAATTCATCTTTCTATATAGGAGAGAACAGAGGGAACCCTAAATATAAAAACTGCTACTGTAGACGAACGCTTCAACCTAGAAGAACAAAATTTGGTGAGCCAAGTGGGATTTGTGTACTGATCATGACCACCAAGTATCATCAAGATTGGGTGAAAAAACATTTGCTGGTATTTCGGAAACTCGTTATTTCTTAGAAGCTTGACAACCCATCTCAATGAAAGTGCTTTCCACAGTCTGTGCCTAGGGCTACTTTAAAAGGAAACAAACAATAGAGACAAAACTGAGAACTCCTTTATTTTGCCAAGTTTCAAAGACCTACTACAAACCATGTTGGATTTAGAGTTCCAAATTCATCTATCTATATAGGAGAGAACAGAGTGAAACCTGAAAATAAAAACTGCTATTGTAAACGAAGGCTTCAACGTAGCAAAACAAAATTTGTTGAGCCAAGTGGGATTTGTGTACTTTTCATTACCATCACGTATCATCAAGATTGGGTGAAAAAATATTTGCTGGTATTTCGGAAACTCGTTATTTCTTAGAAGCTTGGCAACCCCTCTCAATGAAAGTGTTTTTCCACAGTCTGTGCCTAGGGCTACTTGAAGAGGAAACAAACCATAGAGACAAATCTGAAAACTCCTTTATTTTGTCAAGTTTCAAAGAGCTACTACAAACCATGTTGGATTTAGAGTTCCAAATTCATCTATCTATATAGGAGAGAACAGAGGGAAACCTAAATATAAAAACTGCTACTGTAGACGAACGCTTCAACCTAGAAGAACAAAATTTCGTGAGCCAAGTGGGATTTGTGTACTGATCATTACCACCAAGAATCATCAAATTTGGTTGAAAAAATATTTGCTTGTATTTCAGAAACTCATTATTTCTTAGAAGCTTGGCAACCCCTCTCAATGAAAGTGCTTTCCACAGTCTGTGCCTAGGGCTACTTTAAGAGGAAACAAACCATAGAGACAAAACTGAGAACTCCTTTATTTTGTCAAGTTTCATAGAGCTACTACAAACCATGTTGGATTTAGAGTTCCAAATTCATCTTTCTATATAGGAGAGAACAGAGGGAACCCTAAATATAAAAACTGCTACTGTAGACGAACGCTTCAACCTAGAAGAACAAAATTCGGTGAGCCAAGTGGGATTTGTGTACTGATCATGACCACCAAGTATCATCAAGATTGGGTGAAAAAATATTTGCTGGTATTTCGGAAACTCGTTATTTCTTAGAAGCTTGGGAACCCCTCTCAATGAAAGTGCTTTTCCACAGTCTGTGCCTAGGGCTACTTGATGAGGAAACAAACCATAGAGACAAATGTGTAAACTCCTTTATTTTGTCAAGTTTCAAAGAGCTACTGCAAACCATGTTGGATTTAGAGTTCCAAATTCATCTACCTATATAGGAGAGAACAGAGAGAAATCTAAATATAAAAACTGGTACTGTAGACGAACGCTTCAACCTAGAAGAACAAAATTTGGTGAGCCAAGTGGGATTTGTGTACTGATCAGTACCACCAAGTATCATCAAGATTGGGTGAAAAAATATTTGCTGGTATTTCGGAAACTCGTTATTTCTTAGAAGCTTGGCAACCCCTCTCAATGAAAGTGCTTTTCCACAGTCTGTGCCTAGGGCTACTTGAAGAGGAAACAAACCATAGAGACAAATCTGAGAACTCCTTTATTTTGTCAAGTTTCAAACTGCTACTACAAACCATGTTGGATTTAGAGTTCCAAATTCATCTATCTATATAGGAGAGAACAGATGGAAAGCTAAATATAAAAACTGCTACTGTAGACGAACGCTTCAACCTAGAAGAACTAAATTTGGTGAGCCAAGTGGGATTTGTGTACTGATCAGTACCACCAAGTATCATCAAGATTGGGTGAAAAAATATTTGCTGGTATTTCGGAAACTCGTTATTTCTTAGAAGCTTGGCAACCCCTCTCAATGAAAGTGCTTTTCCAAGGTCTGTGCCTAGGGCTACTTGAAGAGGAAACAAACCATAGAGACAAATCTGAGAACTCCTTTATTTTGTCAAGTTTCAAAGAGCTACTACAAACCATGTTGGATTTAGAGTTCCAAATTCATCTATCTATATAGGAGAGAACAGAGAGAAACCTAAATATATAAACTGCTATTGTAGACGAACGCTTCAACCTAGAAGAACAAAATTTGGTGAGCCAAGTGGGATTTGTGTACTGATCATTACCACCAAGTATCGACAAGATTGTGTGAAAAAATATTTGCTGGTATTTCGGAAACTCGTTATTTCTTGGAAGCTTGGCAACCCCTTTCAATGAAAGTGCTTTTCCCGAGTCTCTGCTTAGGGCTACTTAATGAGGAAACAAACCATAGAGACAAAACTGAGAATTCATTTATTTTGTCAAGTTTCAAAGAGCTACTACAAACCATGTTGGATTTAGATTTCCAAATTCATCTATCTATATATGAGAGAACAGAGTGAAACCTAAATATAAAAACTGCTACTGTAGACGAACGCATCAACCTAGAAGAACAAAATTTGGTGAGCCAAGTGGGATTTGTGTACTGATCATTACCACCAAGTATCATCAAGATTGGGTGAAGAAATATTTGCTGGTATTTCGGAAACTCGTTATTTCTTAGAAGCTTGGCAACCCATCTCAATGAAAGTGCTTTCCACAGTCTGTGCCTGGGGCTACTTGAAGAGGAAACAAACCATAGCGACAAAACTGAGAACTCCTTTATTTTGTCAAATTTCAAAGAGCTACTACAAACCATGTTGGATTTAGAGTTCCAAATTCATCTTTCTATATAGGAGAGAACAGAGGGAAACCTAAATATAAAAACTGCTACTGTAGACGAACGCTTCAACCTAGAAGAACAAAATTTGGTGAGCCAAGTGGGATTTGTGTACTGATCATTATCAACAAGTATCATCAAGATTGGGTGAAAAAATATTCGCTGGTATATAGGAAACTCGTTATTTCTTAGAAGCTTGGCAACCCCTCTCAATGAAAGTGCTTTTCCACAGTCTGTGCCTAGGGCTACTTGAAGAGGAACAAACCATAGCGACAAATCTGAGAACTCCTTTATTTTCTCAAGTTCCAAAGAGCTACTACAAACCATGTTGGATTTAGAGTTCCAAATTCATCTTTCTATATAGGAGAGAACAGAGGGAACCCTAAATATAAAAACTGCTACTGTAGACGAACGCTTCAACCTAGAAGAACAAAATTTGGTGAGCCAAGTGGGATTTGTGTTCTGATCATGACCACCAAGTATCATCAAGATTGGGTGAAAAAATATTTGCTGGTATTTCGGAAACTCGTTATTTCTTAGAAGCTTCGCAACCCCTCTCAATGAAAGTGTTTTTCCACAGTCTGTGCCTAGGGCTACTTGAAGAGGAAACAGACCATAGAGACAAAACTGAGAACTCCTTTATTTTGCCAAGTTTCAAAGACCTACTACAAACCATGTTGGATTTAGAGTTCCAAATTCATCTATCTATATAGGAGAGAACAGAGTGAAACCTGAAAATAAAAACTGCTACTGTAAACGAAGGCTTCAACGTAGCAAAACAAAATTTGTTGAGCCAAGTGGGATTTGTGTACTTTTCATTACCATCACGTATCATCAAGATTGGGTGAAAAAATATTTGCTGGTATTTCGGAAACTCGTTATTTCTTAGAAGCTTGGCAACCCCTCTCAATGAAAGTTTTTTTCCACAGTCTGTGCCTAGGGCTACTTGAAGAGGAAACAAACCATAGAGACAAATCTGAGAACTCCTTTATTTTGTCAAGTTTCAAAGAGCTACTACAAACCATGTTGGATTTAGAGTTCCAAATTCATCTATCTATATAGGAGAGAACAGAGGGAAACCTAAATATAAAAACTGCTACTGTAGACGAACGCTTCAACCTAGAAGAACAAAATTTGGTGAGCCAAGTGGGATTTGTGTACTGATCATTACCACCAAGAATCATCAAATTTGGTTGAAAAAGTATTTGCTGGTATTTCAGAAACTCATTATTTCTTAGAAGCTTGGCAACCCCTCTCAATGAAAGTGCTTTCCACAGTCTGTGCCTAGGGCTACTTGAAGAGGAAACAAACCATAGAGACAAAACTGAGAACTCCTTTATTTTGTCAAGTTTCAAAGAGCTACTACAAACCATGTTGGATTTAGAGTTCCAAATTCATCTTTCTATATAGGAGAGAACAGAGGGAACCCTAAATATAAAAACTGCTACTGTAGACGAACGCTTCAACCTAGAAGAACAAAATTCGGTGAGCCAAGTGAAATTTGTGTACTGATCATGACCACCAAGTATCATCAAGATTGGGTGAAAAAATATTTGCTGGTATTTCGGAAACTCGTTATTTCCTAGAAGCTTGGGAACCCCTCTCAATGAAAGTGCTTTTCCACAGTCTGTGCCTAGGGCTACTTGATGAGGAAACAAACCATAGAGACAAATGTGTAAACTCCTTTATTTTGTCAAGTTTCAAAGAGCTACTGCAAACCATGTTGGATTTAGAGTTCCAAATTCATCTACCTATATAGGAGAGAACAGAGAGAAATCTAAATATAAAAACTGGTACTGTAGACGAACGCTTCAACCTAGAAGAACAAAATTTGGTGAGCCAAGTGGGATTTGTGTACTGATCAGTACCACCAAGTATCATCAAGATTGGGTGAAAAAATATTTGCTGGTATTTCGGAAACTCGTTATTTCTTAGAAGCTTGGCAACCCCTCTCAATGAAAGTGCTTTTCCACAGTCTGTGCCTAGGGCTACTTGAAGAGGAAACAAACCATAGAGACAAATCTGAGAACTCCTTTATTTTGTCAAGTTTCAAACTGCTACTACAAACCATGTTGGATTTAGAGTTCCAAATTCATCTATCTATATAGGAGAGAACAGATGGAAAGCTAAATATAAAAACTGCTACTGTAGACGAACGCTTCAACCTAGAAGAACTAAATTTGGTGAGCCAAGTGGGATTTGTGTACTGATCAGTACCACCAAGTATCATCAAGATTGGGTGAAAAAATATTTGCTGGTATTTCGGAAACTCGTTATTTCTTAGAAGCTTGGCAACCCCTCTCAATGAAAGTGCTTTTCCAAGGTCTGTGCCTAGGGCTACTTGAAGAGGAAACAAACCATAGAGACAAATCTGAGAACTCCTTTATTTTGTCAAGTTTCAAAGAGCTACTACAAACCATGTTGGATTTAGAGTTCCAAATTCATCTATCTATATAGGAGAGAACAGAGAGAAACCTAAATATATAAACTGCTATTGTAGACGAACGCTTCAACCTAGAAGAACAAAATTTGGTGAGCCAAGTGGGATTTGTGTACTGATCATTACCACCAAGTATCGACAAGATTGTGTGAAAAAATATTTGCTGGTATTTCGGAAACTCGTTATTTCTTGGAAGCTTGGCAACCCCTTTCAATGAAAGTGCTTTTCCCGAGTCTCTGCTTAGGGCTACTTAATGAGGAAACAAACCATAGAGACAAAACTGAGAATTCATTTATTTTGTCAAGTTTCAAAGAGCTACTACAAACCATGTTGGATTTAGATTTCCAAATTCATCTATCTATATATGAGAGAACAGAGTGAAACCTAAATATAAAAACTGCTACTGTAGACGAACGCATCAACCTAGAAGAACAAAATTTGGTGAGCCAAGTGGGATTTGTGTACTGATCATTACCACCAAGTATCATCAAGATTGGGTGAAGAAATATTTGCTGGTATTTCGGAAACTCGTTATTTCTTAGAAGCTTGGCAACCCATCTCAATGAAAGTGCTTTCCACAGTCTGTGCCTGGGGCTACTTGAAGAGGAAACAAACCATAGCGACAAAACTGAGAACTCCTTTATTTTGTCAAATTTCAAAGAGCTACTACAAACCATGTTGGATTTAGAGTTCCAAATTCATCTTTCTATATAGGAGAGAACAGAGGGAAACCTAAATATAAAAACTGCTACTGTAGACGAACGCTTCAACCTAGAAGAACAAAATTTGGTGAGCCAAGTGGGATTTGTGTACTGATCATTATCAACAAGTATCATCAAGATTGGGTGAAAAAATATTCGCTGGTATATAGGAAACTCGTTATTTCTTAGAAGCTTGGCAACCCCTCTCAATGAAAGTGCTTTTCCACAGTCTGTGCCTAGGGCTACTTGAAGAGGAACAAACCATAGCGACAAATCTGAGAACTCCTTTATTTTCTCAAGTTCCAAAGAGCTACTACAAACCATGTTGGATTTAGAGTTCCAAATTCATCTTTCTATATAGGAGAGAACAGAGGGAACCCTAAATATAAAAACTGCTACTGTAGACGAACGCTTCAACCTAGAAGAACAAAATTTGGTGAGCCAAGTGGGATTTGTGTTCTGATCATGACCACCAAGTATCATCAAGATTGGGTGAAAAAATATTTGCTGGTATTTCGGAAACTCGTTATTTCTTAGAAGCTTCGCAACCCCTCTCAATGAAAGTGTTTTTCCACAGTCTGTGCCTAGGGCTACTTGAAGAGGAAACAGACCATAGAGACAAAACTGAGAACTCCTTTATTTTGCCAAGTTTCAAAGACCTACTACAAACCATGTTGGATTTAGAGTTCCAAATTCATCTATCTATATAGGAGAGAACAGAGTGAAACCTGAAAATAAAAACTGCTACTGTAAACGAAGGCTTCAACGTAGCAAAACAAAATTTGTTGAGCCAAGTGGGATTTGTGTACTTTTCATTACCATCACGTATCATCAAGATTGGGTGAAAAAATATTTGCTGGTATTTCGGAAACTCGTTATTTCTTAGAAGCTTGGCAACCCCTCTCAATGAAAGTGTTTTTCCACAGTCTGTGCCTAGGGCTACTTGAAGAGGAAACAAACCATAGAGACAAATCTGAGAACTCCTTTATTTTGTCAAGTTTCAAAGAGCTACTACAAACCATGTTGGATTTAGAGTTCCAAATTCATCTATCTATATAGGAGAGAACAGAGGGAAACCTAAATATAAAAACTGCTACTGTAGACGAACGCTTCAACCTAGAAGAACAAAATTTGGTGAGCCAAGTGGGATTTGTGTACTGATCATTACCACCAAGAATCATCAAATTTGGTTGAAAAAGTATTTGCTGGTATTTCAGAAACTCATTATTTCTTAGAAGCTTGGCAACCCCTCTCAATGAAAGTGCTTTCCACAGTCTGTGCCTAGGGCTACTTGAAGAGGAAACAAACCATAGAGACAAAACTGAGAACTCCTTTATTTTGTCAAGTTTCAAAGAGCTACTACAAACCATGTTGGATTTAGAGTTCCAAATTCATCTTTCTATATAGGAGAGAACAGAGGGAACCCTAAATATAAAAACTGCTACTGTAGACGAACGCTTCAACCTAGAAGAACAAAATTCGGTGAGCCAAGTGAAATTTGTGTACTGATCATGACCACCAAGTATCATCAAGATTGGGTGAAAAAATATTTGCTGGTATTTCGGAAACTCGTTATTTCCTAGAAGCTTGGGAACCCCTCTCAATGAAAGTGCTTTTCCACAGTCTGTGCCTAGGGCTACTTGATGAGGAAACAAACCATAGAGACAAATGTGTAAACTCCTTTATTTTGTCAAGTTTCAAAGAGCTACTGCAAACCATGTTGGATTTAGAGTTCCAAATTCATCTACCTATATAGGAGAGAACAGAGAGAAATCTAAATATAAAAACTGCTACTGTAGACGAACGCTTCAACCTAGAAGACCAAAATTTGGTGAGCCAGGTGGGATTTGTGTACTGATCATTACCACCAAGTATCAACAAGATTGTGTGAAAAAATATTTGCTGGTATTTCGGAAACTCGTTATTTCTTAGAAGCTTGGCAACCCATCTCAATGAAAGTGCTTTCCACAGTCTGTGCCTAGGGCTACTTTAAGAGGAATCAAACCATAGAGACAAAACTGAGAACTACTTTATTTTGTCAAGTTTCAAAGAGCTACTACAAACCATGTTGGATTTAGAGTTCCAAATTCATCTATCTATATAGGAGAGAACAGAGGGAAACCTAAATATAAAAACTGCTACTGTAGACGAACGCTTCAACCTAGAAGAACAAAATTTGGTGAGCCAAGTGGGATTTGTGTACTGATCAGTACCACCAAGTATCATCAAGATTGGGTGAAAAAATATTTGCTGGTATTTCGGAAACTCGTTATTTCTTAGAAGCTTGGGAACCCCTCTCAATGAAAGTGCTTTTCCATAGTCTGTGCCTAGGGCTACTTGATGAGGAAACAAACCATAGAGACAAATGTGTAAACTCCTTTATTTTGTCAAGTTTCAAAGAGCTACTGCAAGCCATGTTGGATTTAGAGTTCCAAATTCATCTACCTATATAGGAGAGAACAGAGAGAAATCTAAATATAAAAACTGGTACTGTAGACGAACGCTTCAACCTAGAAGAACAAAATTTGGTGAGCCAAGTGGGATTTGTGTACTGATCAGTACCACCAAGTATCATCAAGATTGGGTGAAAAAATATTTGCTGGTATTTCGGAAACTCGTTATTTCTTAGAAGCTTGGCAACCCCTCTCAATGAAAGTGCTTTTCCACAGTCTGTGCCTAGGGCTACTTGAAGAGGAAACAAACCATAGAGACAAATCTGAGAACTGCTTTATTTTGTCATTTTCAAACTGCTACTAAAAACCATGTTGGATTTAGAGTTCCAAATTCATCTATCTATATAGGAGAGAACAGAGGGAAACCTAAATATAAAAACTACTACTGTAGAAGAACGCTTCAACCTAGAAGAACAAAATTTGTGAGCCAAGTGGGATTTGTGTACTGATCAGTACCACCAAGTATCATCAAGATTGGGTGAAAAAATATTTGCTGGTATTTCGGAAACTCGTTATTTCTTAGAAGCTTGGCAACCCCTCTCAATGAAAGTGCTTTTCCACAGTCTGTGCCTAGGGCTACTTGAAGAGGAAACAAAACCATAGAGACAAATCTGAGAACTCCTTTAATTTTGTCAAGTTTCAAACTGCTACTACAAACCATGTTGGATTTAGAGTTCCAAATTCATCTCTATATATAGGAGAGAACAGAGGGAAAGCTAAATATAAAAACTGCTACTGTAGACGAACGCTTCAACCTAGAAGAACTAAATTTGGTGAGCCAAGTGGGATTTGTGTACTGATCATTACCACCAAGTATCGACAAGATTGTGTGGAAAAATATTTGCTGGTATTTCGGAAACTCGTTATTTCTTGGAAGCTTGGCAACCCCTTTCAATCAAAGTGCTTTTCCCGAGTCTCTGCCTAGGGCTACTTAATGAGGAAACAAACCATAGAGAAAAAACTGAGAATTCATTTATTTTGTCAAGTTTCAAAGAGCTACTACAAACCATGTTGGATTTAGATTTCCAAATTCATCTATCTATATATGAGAGAACAGAGTGAAACCTAAATATAAAAACTGCTACTGTAGGACGAACGCATCAACCTAGAAGAACAAAATTTGGTGAGCCAAGTGGGATTTGTGTACTGATCATTACCACCAAGTATCATCAAGATTGTGTTGAAAAAATATTTGCTGGTATTTCGGAAACTCGTTATTTCTTAGAAGCTTTCAACCCATCTCAATGAAAGTGCTTTTCCCACAGTCTGTGCCTGGGGCTACTTGAAGAGGAAACAAACCATAGCGACAAAACTGAGAACTCCTTTATTTTGTCAAGTTTCAAAGAGCTACTACAAACCATGTTGGATTTAGAGTTCCAAATTCATCTTTCTATATAGGAGAGAACAGAGGGAAACCTAAATATAAAAACTGCTACTGTAGACGAACGCTTCAACCTAGAAGAAAAAAATTTGGTGAGCCCAAGTGGGATTTGTGTACTGATCATTATCAACAAGTATCATCAAGATTGGTTGAAAAAATATTCGCTGGTATTTCGGAAACTCGTTATTTCTTAGAAGCTTGGCAACCCCTCTCAATGAAAGTGCTTTTCCACAGTCTGTGCCTAGGGCTACTTGAAGAGGAACAAACCATAGCGACAAATCTGAGAACTCCTTTATTTTGTCAAGTTCCAAAGAGCTACTACAAACCATGTTGGATTTAGAGTTCCAAATTCATCTTTCTATATAGGAGAGAACAGAGGGAACCCTAAATATAAAAACTGCTACTGTAGACGAACGCTTCAACCTAGAAGAACAAAATTCGGTGAGCCAAGTGGGATTTGTGTACTGATCATGACCACCAAGTATCATCAAGATTGGGTGAAAAAATATTTGCTGGTATTTCGGAAACTCGTTATTTCTTAGAAGCTTGGGAACCCCTCTCAATGAAAGTGCTTTTCCACAGTCTGTGCCTAGGGCTACTTGATGAAGAAACAAACCATAGAGACAAATGTGTAAACTCTTTATTTTGTCAAGTTTCAAAGAGCTACTGCAAACCATGTTGGATTTAGAGTTCCAAATTCATTTACCTATATAGGAGAGAACAGAGAGAAATCTAAATATAAAAACTGGTACTGTAGTCGAACGCTTCAACCTAGAAGAACAAAATTTGGTGAGCCAAGTGGGATTTGTGTACTGATCAGTACCACCAAGTATCATCAAGATTGGGTGAAAAAATATTTGCTGGTATTTCGGAAACTCGTTATTTCTTAGAAGCTTGGCAACCCCTCTCAATGAAAGTGCTTTTCCACAGTCTGTGCCTAGGGCTACTTGAAAAGGAAACAAACCATAGAGACAAATCTGAGAACTCCTTTATTTTGTCAAGTTTCAAACTGCTACTACAAACCATGTTGGATTTAGAGTTCCAAATTCATCTATCTATATAGGAGAGAACAGAGGGAAAGCTAAATATAAAAACTGCTACTGTAGACGAACGCTTCAACCTAGAAGAACTAAATTTGGTGAGCCAAGTGGGATTTGTGTACTGATCATTAGCAACAAGAATCATCAAATTTATGTGAAAAAATATTTGCTGGTATTTCGGAAACTCGTTATTTCTTAGAAGCTTGGCAACCCCTCTCAATGAAAGTGCTTTTCCAAGGTCTGTGCCTAGGGCTACTTGAAGAGGAAACAAACCATAGAGACAAATCTGAGAACTCCTTTATTTTGTCAAGTTTCAAAGAGCTACTACAAACCATGTTGGATTTAGAGTTTCAAATTCATCTATCTATATAGGAGAGAACAGAGAGAAACCTAAATATATAAACTGCTATTGTAGACGAACGCTTCAACCTAGAAGAACAAAATTTGGTGAGCCAAGTGGGATTTGTGTACTGATCATTACCACCATAGTATCGACAAGATTGTGTGAAAAAATATTTGCTGGTATTTCGGAAACTCGTTATTTCTTGGAAGCTTGGCAACCCCTTTCAATGAAAGTGCTTTTCCCGAGTCTCTGCTTAGGGCTACTTAATGAGGAAACAAACCATAGAGACAAAACTGAGAATTCATTTATTTTGTCAAGTTTCAAAGAGCTACTACAAACCATGTTGGATTTAGATTTCCAAATTCATCTATCTATATATGAGAGAACAGAGTGAAACCTAAATATAAAAACTGCTACTGTAGACGAACGCTTCAACCTAGAAGAACAAAATTTGGTGAGCCAAGTGGGATTTGTGTACTGATCATTACCACCAAGTATCATCAAGATTGGGGTGAAGAAATATTTGCTGGTATTTCGGAAACTCGTTATTTCTTAGAAAGCTTGGCAACCCATCTCAATGAAAGTGCTTTCCACAGTCTGTGCCTGGGGCTACTTGAAGAGGAAACAAACCATAGCGACAAAACTGAGAACTCCTTTATTTTGTCAAATTTCAAAGAGCTACTACAAACCATGTTGGATTTAGAGTTCCAAATTCATCTTTCTATATAGGAGAGAACAGAGGGAAACCTAAATCCAACATGGTTTTTAGTAGCACTTTGAAACTTGACAAAATAAAGGAGTTCTCAGATTTGTCTCTATGGTCTGTTTCCTCTTCAAGTAGCCCTAGGCACAGACTGTGGAAAAACACTTTCATTGAGAGGGGTTGCCAAGCTTCTAAGAAATAACGAGTTTCCGAAATACCAGCAAATATTTTTTCACCCAATCTTGATGATACTTGGTGGTCATGATCAGTACACAAATCCCACTTGGCTCACCAAATTTTGTTCTTCTAGGTTGAAGCGTTCGTCTACAGTAGCAGTTTTTATATTTAGGGTTCCCTCTGTTCTCTCCTATATAGAAAGATGAATTTGGAACTCTAAATCCAACATGGTTTGTAGTAGCTCTTTGGAACTTGACAAAATAAAGGAGTTCTCAGATTTGTCGCTATGGTTTGTTCCTCTTCAAGAAGCCCTAGGCACAGACTGTGGAAAAGCACTTTCATTGAGAGGGGTTGCCAAGCTTCTAAGAAATAACGAGTTTCCTATATACCAGCGAATATTTTTTCACCCAATCTTGATGATACTTGTTGATAATGATCAGTACACAAATC
>NW_027511357.1:0-25937 GCF_048772815.1 Callospermophilus lateralis
GAGTTTCCGAAATACCAGCAAATATTTTTTAACCCAATCTTGATGATACTTGGAGCTAACGATCAGTACACATTTCCCACTTGGCTCACCAAATTTTGTTATTCTAGGTTGAAGCGTTCGTCTACAGTAGCAGTTTTTATATTTAGGTTACCCTCTGTTCTCTCCTATACAGATAGATGAATTTGGAAATCTAAATCCAACATGGTTTTTCGTAGCTCTTTGAAACTTGACCAAATAAAGGAGTTCTCAGTTTTGTCTCTATGGTTTGTTTCCTCTTCATGTAGCCCTAGGCACAGACTGTGGAAAAGCACTTTCATTGAAAGGGGTTGCCAAGCTTCTAAGAAATTACGAGTTTCCGAAATACCAGCAAATATTTTTTCACCAAATCATGATGATACTTGGTGGTAATGATCAGTACACAAATCCCACTTGGCTCACCAAATTTTGTTCTTCTAGGTTGAAGCGTTCGTCTACAGTAGCAGTTTTTATATTTAGGTTTCCCTCTGTTCTCTAATATATAGATAGATGAATTTGGAACTCTAAATCCAACATGGTTTGTAGTAGCTCTTTCAAACTGAGAAAATAAAGGAGTTCTCAGTTTTGTCTCTATGGTTTGTTTCCTCTTCAAGTAGCCCTAGGTACAGACTGTGGAAAAGCACTTTCATTGAGATGGGTTGCCAAGCTACTAAGAAATAACGAGTTTCCGAAATACCAGCAAATATTTTTTCACCCAATCTTGATGATACTTGGTGGTAATGATCAGTACACAAATCCCACTTGGCTCACCAAATTTTGTTCTTCTGGGTTGAAGCGTTCGTCTACAGTAGCAGTTTTTATATTTAGGTTTTCCTCTGTTCTCTCCCATATAGATAGATGAATTTGTAACTCTAAATCCAACATGGTTTGTAGTAGCTCTTTGAAACTTGACAAAATAAAGGAGTTCTCAGTTTTGTCTCTATGGTTTGTTTCCTCTTCAAGTAGCCCTAGGCACAGACTGTGGAAAAGCACTTTCATTCAGAGGGGTTGCAAGCTTCTACGAAATTCGGAGTTTCCGAAATACCGGCAAATATTTTTTCACCGAATCTTGATGATAATGGGTGCTAATGATCAGTACACAAATCCCACTTGACTCCCCAAATTTTGTTCTTCTAGGTTGAAGCGTTCGTCTACAGTAGCAGTTTTTATATTTAGGTTTCTCTCTGTTCTCTCCTATATAAATAGAGGAATTTGGAACTCTAAATCCAACATGGTTTTTCGTAGCTCTTTGAAACTTCACCAAATAAAGGAGTTCTCAGTTTTGTCTCTATGGTTTGTTTCCTCTTCATGTAGCCCTAGGCACAGACTGTGGAAAAGCACTTTCATTGAGATGGGTTGCCAAGCTTCTAAGAAATAACGAGTTTCCGAAATACCAGCAAATATTTATTCACCCAATCTTGATGATACTTGGTGGTAATGATCAGTACACAAATCCCACTTGGCTCACCAAATTTTGTTCTTCTAGGTTGAAGCGTTCGTCTACAGTAGCAGTTTTTATATTTAAGTTTCCCTCGATTCTCTGATATATAGATAGATGAATTTGGAACTCTAAATCCAACATGGTTTGTAGTAGCTCTTTGAAACTTGACAAAATAAAGGAGTTCTCAGTTTTGTCTCTATGGTTTGTTTCCTCTTCAAGTAGCCCTAGGCACAGACTGTGGAAAGCACTTTCATTGAGAGGTGTTGCCAAGCTTCTACGAAATAACGAATTTCCGAAACCCCAGCAAATATTTTTTTCACCCAATCTTGATAATACTTGGTGGTAAAGATCAGTACACAAATCCCACTTGTCTCACGAAATTTTGTTTTTCTTGGTTGAAGCGTTCGTCTACAGTAGCAGTTTTTATATTTAGGTTTTCCTCTGTTCTCTCCCATATAGATAGATGAATTTGGATCTCTAAATCCAACATGGTTTGTAGTAGCTCTTTGAAACTTGACAAAATAAAGGAGTTCTCAGTTTTGTCTCTATGGTTTGTTTCCTCTTCAAGAAGCCCTAGGCTCAGACTGTGGAAAAGCACTTTAATTCAAAGGGGTTGCCAACCTTCTAAGAAATCCCGAGTTTCCGAAATACCAGCAAATATTTTTTCACCGAATCTTGATGATAATGGGTGCTAATGATCAGTACACAAATCCCATTTGACTCCCCAAATTTTGTTCTTCTAGGTTGAAGCGTTCGTCTACAGTAGCAGTTTTTATATTTAGGTTTTTCTCTGTTCTCTCCTATATAGATAGATGAATTTGGAACTATACATCCAAAATGGTTTGTAGTAGCTCTTTTAAACTTGACAAAATAAAGAAGTTCTCCGTTTTGTCTCTATGGTTTGTTTCCTCTTCAAGTAGCCCTAGGCACAGACTGTGGTAAAGCACTTTCATTGAGTGGGGTTGCCAATCTTCTAAGAAATTACGAGTTTCTGAAATACCAGCAAATATTTTTTCACCCAATCTTGATGATACTTGGTGGTAATGATCAGTACACAAATCCCACTTGGCTCACCAAATTTTGTTCTTCTAGGTTGAAGCGTTCGTCTTCAGTAGCAGTTTTTATATTTAGGTTTCCCTCTGTTCTCTCCTATATAGAAAGATGAATTTGGAACTCTAAATCCAACATGGTTTGTAGTAGCTCTTTGAAACTTGACAAAATAAAGGAGTTCTCAGTTTTGTCTCTATGGTTTGTTTCCTCTTCAAGTAGCCCTAGGTACAGACTGTGGAAAAGCACTTTCATTGAGATGGGTTGCCAAGCTTCTAAGAAATAACGAGTTTCCGAAATACCAGCAAATATTTTTTCACCCAATCTTTATGATACTTGGTGGTAATGATCAGTACACAAATCCCACTTGGCTTACCAAATTTTGTTCTTCTAGGTTGAAGCGTTCGTCTACATTAGCAGTTTTTATATTTAGGTTACCCTCTGTTCTCTCCTATACAGATAGATGAATTTGGAACTCTTAATCCAACATGGTTTTTCGTAGCTCTTTGAAACTTGACCAAATAAAGGAGTTCTCTGTTTTGTCTCTATGGTTTGTTTCCTCTTCAAGTAGCCCTAGGCACACACTGTGGAAAAGCACTTTCATTGAGATGGGTTTCCAAGCTTCTAAGAAATAACGAGTTTCCGAAATACCAGCAAATATTTATTCACCCAATCTTGATGATACTTGGTGGTAATGATCAGTACACAAATCCCACTTGGCTCACCAAATTTTGTTCTTCTAGGTTGAAGCGTTCGTCTACAGTAGCAGTTTTTATATTTAGGTTTCCCTCGATTCTCTGATATATAGATAGATGAATTTGGAACTCTAAATCCAACATGGTTTTTCGTAGCTCTTTGAAACTTGACAAAATAAAGGAGTTCTCAGTTTTGTCTCTATGGTTTGTTTCCTCTTCAAGTAGCCCTAGGCACAGACTGTGGAAAGCACTTTCATTGAGAGGGGTTGCCAAGCTTCTACGAAATAACGAGTTTCCGAAATACCAGCAAATATTTTTTCACCCAATCTTGATAATACTTGGTGGTAAAGATCAGTACACAAATCCCACTTGGCTCACCAAATTTTGTTCTTCTGGGTTGAAGCGTTCGTCTACAGTAGCAGTTTTTATATTTAGGTTTTCCTCTGTTCTCTCCCATATAGATAGATGAATTTGTAACTCTAAATCCAACATGGTTTGTAGTAGCTCTTTGAAACTTGACAACTAAAGGAGTTCTCAGTTTTGTCTCTATGGTTTGTTTCCTCTTCAAGTAGCCCTAGGCACAGACTGTGGAAAAGCACTTTCATTCAGAGGGGTTGCCTAGCTTCTAAGAAATTCCGAGTTTCCGAAATACCAGCAAATATTTTTTCACTGAATCTTGATGATAATGGGTGCTAATGATCAGTACACAAATCCCACTTGACTCCCCAAATTTTGTTCTTCTCGGTTGAAGCGTTCGTCTACAGTAGCAGTTTTTATATTTAGGTTTTTCTCTGTTCTCTCCTATATAGATAGATGAATTTGGAACTATAAATCCAACATGGTTTGTAGTAGCTCTTTGAAACTTGACAAAATAAAGGAGTTCTCCGTTTTGTCTCTATGGTTTCTTTCCTCTTCAATTAGCCCTAGGCACAGACTGTGGTAAAGCACTTTCATTGAGAGGGGTTGCCAAGCTTCTAAGAAATTACGAGTTTCCGAAATACCAGCAAATATTTTTTCACCCAATCTTGATGATACTTGGTGGTAATGATCAGTACACAAATCCCACTTGGCTCACCAAATTTTGTTCTTCTAGGTTGAAGCGTTCGTCTACAGTAGCAGTTTTTATATTTAGGTTTCCCTCTGTTCCCTCCTATATAGAAAGATGAATTTGGAACTCTAAATCCAACATGGTTTGTAGTAGCTCTTTGAAACTTGACAAAATAAAGGAGTTCTCAGTTTTGTCTCTATGGTTTGTTTGCTCTTCAAGTAGCCCTAGGCGCAGACTGTGGAAAAGCACTTTCATTGAGAGGGGTTGCCAACTTCTATGAAATAACGAGTTTCCGAAATACCAGCAAATATATTTTCACCCAATCTTGATGATACTTGGAGTTAACGATCAGTACACATTGCCCACTTGGCTCATCAAATTTTGTTATTCTAGATTGAAGCGTTCGTCTACAGTAGCAGTTTTTATATTTAGGTTACCCTCTGTTCTCTCCTATATAGATAGATGAACTTGGAACTCTAAATCCAACATGGTTTTTCGTAGCTCTTTGAAACTTGACCAAATAAAGGAGTTCTCAGTTTTGTCTCTATGGTTTGTTTCCTCTTCATGTAGCCCTAGGCACAGACTGTGGAAAAGCACTTTCATTGAAAGGGGTTGCCAAGCTTCTAAGAAATTACGAGTTTCCGAAATACCAGCAAATATTTTTTCACCAAATCTTGATGATACTTGGTGGTAATGATCAGTACACAAATCCCACTTGGCTCACCAAATTTTGTTCTTCTAGGTTGAAGCGTTCGTCTACAGTAGCAGTTTTTATATTTAGTTTACCCTCTGTTCTCTCCTATATAGATAGATGAATTTGGAACTCTAAATCCAACATGGTTTTTCGTAGCTCTTTGAAACTTGACCAAATAAAGGAGTTCTCTGTTTTGTCTCTATGGTTTGTTTCCTCTTCATGTAGCCCTAGGCACAGACTGTGGAAAAGCACTTGCATTTTGAGGGGTTGCCAAGCTTCTAAGAAATAATGAGTTTCCGAAATACCAGCAAATATTTTTTCACCCAATCTTGATGATACTTGGAGGTAATGATCAGTACACATTTTGAACTTGGCTCACCAAATTTTGTTATTCTAGGTTGAAGCGTTCGTCTACAGTAGCAGTTTTTATATTTAGGTTACCCTCTGTTCTGTCCTATATAGATAGATGAATTTGGAACTCTAAATCCAACATGGTTTGTAGTAGCTCTTTGAAACTTGAAAAAATAACGGAGTTCTCAGTTTTGTCTCTATGGTTTGTTTCCTCTTCAAGTAGCCATAGGCACACACTGTGGAAAAGCACTTTCATTGAGAGGGGTTGCCAAGCTTCTAAGAAAAAACGAGTTTCCGAAATACCAGCAAATATTTTTTCACCCAATCTTGATGATACTTGGTGGTAATGATCAGTACACAAATCCCACTTGGCTCACCAAATTTTGTTCTTCTAGGTTGAAGCGTTCGTCTACAGTAGAAATTTTTATATTTAGGTTTACCACTGTTATCTCATATATAGATAGATGAATTTGGAACTCTAAATCAACATGGTTTGTAGTAGCTCTTTGAGACATGACATAATAAAGAAGTTCTCAGTTTTGTCTCTATGGTTTGTTTCCTCTTCAAGTAGCCCTAGGCACACACTGTGGAAAAGCACTTTCATTGAGATGGGTTGCCAGGCTTCTAAGAAATAACGAGTTTCCGAAATACCAGCAAATATTTATTCACCCAATCTTGATGATACTTTGTGGTAATGATCAGTACACAAATCCCACTTGGCTCACCAAATATTGTTCTTCTAGGTTGAAGCGTTCGTCTACAGTAGCAGTTTTTATATTTAGGTTACCCTCTCTTCTCTCCTATACAGATAGATGAATTTGGAAATCTAAATCCAACATGGTTTTTCGTAGCTCTTTGAAACTTGACCGAATAAAGGAGTTCTCAGTTTTGTCTCAATGGTTTGTTTCCTCTTCATGTAGCCCTAGGCACAGACTGTGGAAAAGCACTTTCATTGAAATGGTTTGCCAAGCTTCTAAGAAATTACGAGTTTCCGAAATACCAGCAAATATTTATTCACCCAATCTTGATGATACTTGGAGGTAATGATCAGTACACATTTCCAACTTGGCTCACCAAATTTTGTTATTCTAGGTTGAAGCGTTCGTCTACAGTAGCAGTTTTTATATTTAGGTTTCCCTCTGTTCTCTCCTATATAGATAGATGAATTTGGAACTCTAAATCCAACATGGTTTGTAGTACCTCTTTGAAACTTGACCAAATAAAGGAGTTCTCTGTTTTGTCTCTATGGTTTGTTTCCTCTTCAAGTAGCCCTAGGCACACACTGTGGAAAAGCACTTTCATTGAGAGGGGTTGCCAAGCTTCTAAGAAAAAACGAGTTTCCGAAATACCAGCAAATATTTTTTCACCCAATCTTGATGATACTTGGTGGTAATGATCAGTACACAAATCCCACTTGGCTCACCAAATTTTGATCTTCTAGTTTGAAGCGTTCGTCTACAGTAGCTGTTTTTATATTTATTTTTCCCTCTGTTCTCTCCTAAATATATAGATGAATTTGGAACTCTAAATCCAACATGGTTTGTAGTAGCTCTTTGAGACTTGACAAAATAAAGGAGTTCTCAGTTTTGTCTCTATGGTTTGTTTCCTCTTCAAGTAGCCCTAGGCACACACTGTGGAAAAGCACTTTCATTGAGATGGGTTGCCAAGCTTCTAAGAAATAACGAGTTTTCGAAATACCAGCAAATATTTATTCACCCAATCTTGATGATACTTGGTGGTAATGATCAGTACACAAATCCCACTTGGCTCACCAAATTTTGTTCTTCTAGGTTGAAGCGTTCGTCTACAGTAGCAGTTTTTATATTTAGGTTTCCCTCGATTCTCTGATATATAGATAGATGAATTTGGAACTCAAAATCCAACATGGTTTTTAGTAGCTCTTTGAAACTTGACAAAATAAAGGAGTTCTCAGTTTTGTCTCTATGGTTTGTTTCCTCTTCAAGTAGCCCTAGGCACAGACTGTGGAAAGCACTTTCTTTGAGAGGGGTTTCCAAGCTTCTACGAAATAACGAGTTTCCGAAATACCAGCAAATATTTTTTCACCCAATCTTGATAATACTTGGTGGTAAAAATCAGTACACAAATCCCACTTGGCTCACCAAATTTTGTTTTTCTAGGATGAAGCGTTCGTCTAGAGTAGCAGTGTTTATATTTAGGTTACCCTCTGTTTTCTCCCATATAGATAGATGAATTTCGAACTCTTAATCCAACATGGTTTTTCGTAGCTCTTTGAAACTTGACCAAATAAAGGAGTTCTCTGTTTTGTCTCTATGGTTTGTTTCCTCTTCAATTGGCCCTAGGCACACACTGTGGAAAAGCACTTTCATTGAGATGGGTTGCCAAGCTTCTAAGAAATAACGAGTTTCCGAAATACCAGCAAATATTTATTCACCCAATCTTGATGATACTTGGTGGTAATGATCAGTACACAAATCCCACTTGGCTCACCAAATTTTGTTCTTCTAGGTTGAAGCGTTCGTCTACAGTAGCAGTTTTTATATTTAAGTTTCCCTCGATTCTCTGATATATAGACAGATGAATTTGGAACTCTAAATCCAACATGGTTTGTAGTAGCTCTTTGAAACTTGACAAAATAAAGGAGTTCTCAGTTTTGTCTCTATGGTTTGTTTCCTCTTCAAGTAGCCCTAGGCACAGACTGTGGAAAGCACTTTCATTGAGAGGGGTTGCCAACTTCTAAGAATTAACGAGTTTCCGAAATACCAGCAAATATTTTTTCACCCAATCTTGATGATACTTGGAGCTAACGATCAGTACAGAAATCCCACTTGGCTCACCAAATTTTGTTATTCTAGGTTGAAGCGTTCGTCTACAGTAGCAGTTTTTAAATTTAGGTTACTCTCTGTTCTCTCCTATACAGATAGATGAATTTGGAAATCTAAATCCAACATGGTTTTTCGTAGCTCTTTGAAACTTGACCAAATAAAGGAGTTCTCAGTTTTGTCTCTATGGTTTGTTTCCTCTTCATGTCGCCCTAGGCACAGACTGTGGAAAAGCACTTTCATTGAAAGGGGTGGCCAAGCTTCTAAGAAATTACGAGTTTCCGAAATACCAGCAAATATTTTTTCACCAAATCTTGATGATACTTGGTGGTAATGATCAGTACACAAATCCCAGTTGGCTCACCAAATTTTGTTCTTCTAAGTTGAAGCGTTCGTCTACAGTAGCAGTTTTTATATTTAGGTTTCCCTCTGTTCTCTAATATATAGATAGATGAATTTGGAACACTAAATCTAACATGGTTTGTTGTAGCTCTTTGAAACTGACAAAATAAAGGAGTTCTCAGTTTTGTCTCTATGGTTTGTTTCCTCTTCAAGTAGCCCTAGGCACAGACTGTGGAAAAGCACTTTCATTGAGATGGGTTGCCAAGCTTCTAAGAAATAACGAGTTTCCGAAATACCAGCAAATATTTTTTCACCCAATCTTGATGATACTTGGTGGTAATGATCAGTACACAAATCCCACTTGGCTCACCACATTTTGTTCTTCTAGGTTGAAGCGTTCGTCTACAGTAGCAGTTTTTATATTTAGGTTTCCCTCTGTTCTCTAATATATAGATAGATGAATTTGGAACACTAAATCCAACATGCTTTGTAGTAGCTCTTTGATACTTGACAAAAGAAAGGAGTTCTCAGATTTGTCTCTATGGTTTGTTTCCTCTTCAAGTAGCCCTAGGCACAGACTGTGGAAAAGCACTTTCATTGAGAGGGGTTGCCAAGCTTCTAAGAAATAACGAGTTTCTGAAATACCAGCAAATATTTTTTCACCCAATTTTGATGATACTTGGTGGTAATGATCAGTACACAAATCCCAATTGGCTTACCAAATTTTGTTCTTCTAGGTTGAAGCGTTCGTCTACAGTAGCAGTTTTTATATTTAGGTTTCCTTCTGTTCTTTCATATATAGATAGATGAATTGGGAACTCTAAATCCAACATGGTTTGTAGTAGCTCTTTGAAACTTGATAAAATAAAGGAGTTTTCAGTTTTGTCTGAATGGTTTGTTTCCTCTTAAAGTAGCCCTAGGCACAGACTGGGGAAAGCACTTTCATTGAGATGGGTTGCCAAGCTTCTAAGAAATAACGAGTTTCCGAAATACCAGCAAATATTTTTTCACACAATCTTGTTGATACTTGGTTGTAATGATCAGCACACAAATCCCACTTGGCTCACCAAATTATGTTCTTCTAGGTTGAAGCGTTCGTGTACAGTAGCAGTTTTTATATTTAGGTTTCTCTCTGTTCTCTCCTATATAGATGGATGAATTTGGAACTCGAAATCCAGTATGCTTTGTAGTAGCTCCTTGAAACTTGACAAAATGAAGGAGTTCTCAGCTTTGTCTCTATGGTTTGTATCCTCTTCAAATAGCCCTAGGCACAGACTGTGGAAAAGCACTTTCATTGAGAGGGGTTGCCAAGCTTCTAAGAAATAACGAGTTTCCGAAATACCAGCAAATATTTTTTCACCCAATCTTGATGATACTTGTTGCTAATGATCAGTACACAAATCCTACTTGGCTCACCAAATTTAGTTCTTCTAGGTTGAAGCGTTCGTGTACAGTAGCAGTTTTTATATTTAGGTTTCACTCTGTTCTCTCCTATATAGATAGATGAATTTGGAACTCTAAATCCAACATGCTTTGTAGTAGCTCTTTGAAACTTGACAAAATAAAGGAGTTCTCAGATTTGTCTCTATGGTTTGTTTCCTCTTCAAGTAGTCCTAGGCACAGACTGTGGAAAAGCACTTTCATTGAGAGGGGTTGCCAAGCTTCTAAGAAATAAGGAGTTTCCGAAATAAAAGCAAATATTTTTTCACCCAATCTTGATGATACTTTGCGTTAATGATCAGTACACAAATCCCAATTGGCTTACCAAATTTTGTTCTTCAAGGTTGAAGCGTTCGTCTACAGTAGCAGTTTTATATTTAGGTTTCCCTCTGTTCTTTCCTATATAGATTGATGAATTGGGAACTCTAAATCCAACATGGTTTGTAGTAGCTCTTTGAAACTTGATAAAATAAAGGAGTTCTCAGTTTTGTCTGAATGGTTTGTTTCCTCTTAAAGTAGCCCTAGGCACAGACTGTGGAAAGCAATTTCATTGAGATTGGTTGCCATGCTTCTAAGAAATAACGAGTTTCCGAAATACCAGCAAATATTTCTTCACCCAATCTTGATGATACTTTATGGTAGTGATCAGTACACAAATCCCACTTGGCTTACCAAATTTTGTTCTTCTAGGTTGAAGCGTTCGTCTACAGTAGCAGTTTTTATATTTAGGTTTCCCTCTGTTCTCTCCTATACAGATAGATGAATTTGGAACTCTTAATCCAACATGGTTTGTAGTAGCTTTTTGAAACTTGACAAAATAAAGGAGTTCTCAGTTTTGTCTCTATGGTTTGTTTCCTCTTAAAGTAGCCCTAGGCACAGACTGTGGAAAGCACTTTCATTGAGATGGGTTGCCAAGCTTCTAAGAAATAACGAGTTTCCAAAATACCAGCATATATTTTTTCACACAATCTTGTTGATACTTGGTGGTAATGATCAGTACACAAATCCCACTTGGCTCACCACATTTTGTTCTTCTAGGTTGAAGCGTTCGTCTACAGTAGCAGTTTTTATATTTAGGTTTCCCTCTGTTCTCTAATATATAGATAGATGAATTTGGAACACTAAATCCAACATGCTTTGTAGTAGCTCTTTGATACTTGACAAAAGAAAGGAGTTCTCAGATTTGTCTCTATGGTTTGTTTCCTCTTCAAGTAGCCCTAGGCATAGACTGTGGAAAAGCACTTTCATTGAGAGGGATTGCCAAGCTTCTAAGAAATAACGAGTTTCTGAAATACCAGCAAATATTTTTTCACCCAATTTTGATGATACTTGGTGGTAATGATCAGTACACAAATCCCAATTGGCTTACCAAATTTTGTTCTTCTAGGTTGAAGCGTTCGTCTACAGTAGCAGTTTTTATATTTAGGTTTCCTTCTGTTCTTTCATATATACATAGATGAATTGGGAACTCTAAATCCAACATGGTTTGTAGTAGCTCTTTGAAACTTGATAAAATAAAGGAGTTTTCAGTTTTGTCTGAATGGTTTGTTTCCTCTTAAAGTAGCCCTAGGCACAGACTGGGGAAAGCACTTTCATTGAGATGGGTTGCCAAGCTTCTAAGAAATAACGAGTTTCCGAAATACCAGCAAATATTTTTTCACACAATCTTGTTGATACTTGGTGGTAATGATCAGCACACAAATCCCACTTGGCTCACCAAATTATGTTCTTCTAGGTTGAAGCGTTCGTCTACAGTAGCAGTTTTTATATTTAGGTTTCTCTCTGTTCTCTCCTATATAGATGGATGAATTTGGAACTCGAAATCCAGTATGCTTTGTAGTAGCTCCTTGAAACTTGACAAAATGAAGGAGTTCTCAGCTTTGTCTCTATTGTTTGTTTCCTCTTCAAATAGCCCTAGGCACAGACTGTGGAAAAGCACTTTCATTGAGAGGGGTTGCCAAGCTTCTAAGAAATAATGAGTTTCCAAAATACCAGAAAATATTTTTTCACCCAATCTTGATGATACTTGTTGCTAATGATCAGTACACAAATCCCACTTGGCTCACCAAATTTAGTTCTTCTAGGTTGAAGCGTTCGTGTACAGTAGCAGTTTTTATATTTATTTTTCCCTCTGTTCTCTCCTACACAGATAGATGAATTTAGAACTCTTAATAAACATGGTTTGTAGTAGCTCTTTGAAACTTGACAAAATAAAGAAGTTCTCAGTTTTGTCTCTATGGTTTGTTTCCTCTTAAAGTAGCCCTAGGCACAGAATGTGGAAAGCACTTTCAATGAGATGGGTTGCCTATCTTCTAAGAAATAACGAGTTTCCGAAATACCAGCATATATTTTTTCACACAATCTTGTTGATACTTGGTCGTAATGATCAGTACACAAATCCCACTTGGCTCACCACATTTTGATCTTCTAGGTTGAAGCGTTCGTCTACAGTAGCAGTTTTTATATTTAGGTTTCCCTCTGTTCTCTCCTATATAGATAGATGAATTTGGAACTCTAAATCCAACATGCTTTGTAGTAGCTCTTTGAAACTTGACAAAATAAAGGAGTTCTCAGATTTGTCTCTATGGTTTGTTTCCTCTTCAAGTAGCCCTAGGCACAGACTGTGGAAAGCACTTTCATTGAGATGGGTTGCCAAGCTTCTAAGAAATATCGAGTTTCCGAAATACCAGCAAATATTTTTTCACCCAAACTTGATGATACTTGGTGGTAATGATGAGCACACAAACCCCACTTGGCTAACCAATTTTTGTTCATCTAGGATTAAGCATTCGTGTACAGTAGCAGTTTTTATATTTAGGTTTCCCTCTGTTCTCTCCTATATAGATAGATGAATTTGGAACTCTAAATCCAACATGATTTGTAGTAGCTCTTTGAAACTTGACAAAATAAAGGAGTTCTCAGTTTTGTCTCTATGGTTTGTTTCCTCTTAAAGTAGCCCTAGGCACACACTGTGGAAAAGCACTTTCATTGAGATGGGTTGCCAAGCTTCTAAGAAATAACGAGTTTTCGAAATACCAGCAAATATTTATTCACCCAATCTTGATGATACTTGGTGGTAATGATCAGTACACAAATCCCACTTGGCTCACCAAATTTTGTTCTTCTAGGTTGAAGCGTTCGTCTACAGTAGCAGTTTTTATATTTAGGTTTCCCTCGATTCTCTGATATATAGATAGATGAATTTGGAACTCTAAATCCAACATGGTTTTTAGTAGCTCTTTGAAACTTGACAAAATAAAGGAGTTCTCAGTTTTGTCTCTATGGTTTGTTTCCTCTTCAAGTAGCCCTAGGCACAGACTGTGGAAAGCACTTTCTTTGAGAGGGGTTTCCAAGCTTCTACGAAATAACGAGTTTCCGAAATACCAGCAAATATTTTTTCACCCAATCTTGATAATACTTGGTGGTAAAAATCAGTACACAAATCCCACTTGGCTCACCAAATTTTGTTTTTCTAGGATGAAGCGTTCGTCTAGAGTAGCAGTTTTTATATTTAGGTTACCCTCTGTTCTCTCCCATATAGATAGATGAATTTCGAACTCTTAATCCAACATGGTTTTTCGTAGCTCTTTGAAACTTGACCAAATAAAGGAGTTCTCTGTTTTGTCTCTATGGTTTGTTTCCTCTTCAATTGGCCCTAGGCACACACTGTGGAAAAGCACTTTCATTGAGATGGGTTGCCAAGCTTCTAAGAAATAACGAGTTTCCGAAATACCAGCAAATATTTATTCACCCAATCTTGATGATACTTGGTGGTAATGATCAGTACACAAATCCCACTTGGCTCACCAAATTTTGTTCTTCTAGGTTGAAGCGTTCGTCTACAGTAGCAGTTTTTATATTTAAGTTTCCCTCGTTTCTCTGATATATAGACAGATGAATTTGGAACTCTAAATCCAACATGGTTTGTAGTAGCTCTTTGAAACTTGACAAAATAAAGGAGTTCTCAGTTTTGTCTCTATGGTTTGTTTCCTCTTCAAGTAGCCCTAGGCACAGACTGTGGAAAGCACTTTCATTGAGAGGGGTTGCCAACTTCTAAGAATTAACGAGTTTCCGAAATACCAGCAAATATTTTTTCACCCAATCTTGATGATACTTGGAGCTAACGATCAGTACACAAATCCCACTTGGCTCACCAAATTTTGTTATTCTAGGTTGAAGCGTTCGTCTACAGTAGCAGTTTTTGTATTTAGGTTACTCTCTGTTCTCTCCTATACAGATAGATGAATTTGGAAATCTAAATCCAACATGGTTTTTCGTAGCTCTTTGAAACTTGACCAAATAAAGGAGTTCTCAGTTTTGTCTCTATGGTTTGTTTCCTCTTCATGTCGCCCTAGGCACAGACTGTGGAAAAGCACTTTCATTGAAAGAGGTTGCCAAGCTTCTAAGAAATTACGAGTTTCCGAAATACCAGCAAATATTTTTTCACCAAATCTTGATGATACTTGGTGGTAATGATCAGTACACAAATCCCAGTTGGCTCACCAAATTTTGTTCTTCTAAGTTGAAGCGTTCGTCTACAGTAGCAGTTTTTATATTTAGGTTTCCCTCTGTTCTCTAATATATAGATAGATGAATTTGGAACACTAAATCTAACATGGTTTGTTGTAGCTCTTTGAAACTGACAAAATAAAGGAGTTCTCAGTTTTGTCTCTATGGTTTGTTTCCTCTTCAAGAAGCCCTAGGCACAGACTGTGGAAAAGCACTTTCATTGAGATGGGTTGCCAAGCTTCTAAGAAATAACGAGTTTCCGAAATACCAGCAAATATTTTTTCACCCAATCTTGAGGATACTTGGTGGTAATGATCAGTACACAAATCCCACTTGGCTTACCAAATTTTGTTCTTCTAGGTTGAAGCGTTCGTATACATTAGCAGTTTTTATATTTAGGTTACCCTCTGTTCTCTCCTATATATATAGATGAATTTGGAACTCTAAATCCAACATGGTTTTTCGTAGCTCTTTGAAACTTGACCAAATAAAGAAGTTCTCTGTTTTGTCTCTATCGTTTGTTTCCTCTTCAAGTAGCCCTAGGCACACACTGTGGAAAAGCACTTTCATTGAGATGGGTTGCCAAGCTTCCAAGAAATTACGAGTTTCCGAAATACCAGCAAATATTTATTCACCCAATCTTGATGATACTTGGAGGTAATGATCAGTACACATTTCCAACTTGGCTCACCAAATTTTGTTATTCTAGGTTGAAGCGTTCGTCTACAGTAGCAGTTTTTATATTTAGGTTTCCCTCTGTTCTCTCCTATATAGATAGATGAATTTGGAACTCTAAATCCAACATGGTTTGTAGTAGCTCTTTGAAACTTGACAAAATAAAGGAGTTCTCAGTTTTGTCTCTATGGTTTGTTTCCTCTTCAAGTAGCCCTAGGCACACACTGTGGAAAAGCACTTTCATTGAGAGGGGTTGCCAAGCTTCTAAGAAAAAACGAGTTTCCGAAATACCAGCAAATATTTTTTCACCCAATCTTGATGATACTTGGTGGTAATGATCAGTACACAAATCCCACTTGGCTCACCAAATTTTGATCTTCTAGGTTGAAGCGTTCGTCTACAGTAGCAGTTTTTATATTTATTTTTCTCTGTTCTCTCCTATATAGATAGATGAATTTGGAACTCTAAATCCAACATGGTTGGTAGTAGCTCTTTGAAACTTGACAAAATAAAGGAGTTCTCCGTTTTGTCTCTATGGTTTGTTTCCTCTTCAAGTAGCCCTAGGCACAGACTGTGGTAAAACACTTTCATTGAGAGGGTTGCCAAGCTTCTAAGAAATTACGAGTTTCCGAAATACCAGCAAATATTTTTTCACCCAATCTTGATGATACTTGGTGGTAATGATCAGTACACAAATCCCACTTGGCTCACCAAATTTTGTTCTTCTAGGTTGAAGCGTTTGTCTTCAGTAGCAGTTTTTATATTTAGGCTTCCCTCTGTTCTCTCCTATATAGAAAGATGAATTTGGAACTCTAAATCCAACATGGTTTGTAGTAGCTCTTTGAAACTTGACCAAATAAAGGAGTTCTCAGTTTTGTCTCTATGGTTTGTTTCCTCTTCAAGTAGCCCTAGGCGCAGACTGTGGAAAAGCACTTTCATTGAGAGGGGTTGCCAACTTCTAAGAAATAACGAGTTTCCGAAATACCAGCAAATATTTTTTCACCCAATCTTGATGATACTGGGAGCTAAGGATCAGTACACATTTCCCACTTGGCTCACCAAATTTTGTTCTTCTAGGTTGAAGCGTTCGTCTACAGTAGCAGTTTTTATATTTAGGTTTCCCTCTGTTCTCTAATATATAGATAGATGAATTTGGAACTCTAAATCCAACATGGTTCGTAGTAGCTCTTTGAAACTAACAAAATAAAGGATTTCTCAGTTTTGTCTCTATGGTTTGTTTCCTCTTCAAGTAGCCCTATTCACAGACTGTGGAAAAGCACTTTCATTGAAATGGGTTGCCAAGCTTCTAAGAAATAACGAGTTTCCGAAATACCAGCAAATATTTTTTCACCCAATCTTGATGATACTTGGTGGTAATGATCAGTACACAAATCCCACTTGGCTTTCCAAATTTTGTTCTTCTAGGTTGAAGCGTTCGTCTACATTAGCAGTTTTTATATTTAGGTTACCCTCTGTTCTCTCTTATATAGATAGATGAATTTGGAACTCTAAATCCAACATGGTTTTTCGTAGCTCTTTGAAACTTGACCAAATAAAGGAGTTCTCTGTTTTGTCTCTATGGTTTGTTTCCTCTTCAAGTAGCCCTAGGCACACACTGTGGAAAGCACTTTAATTGAGATGGGTTGCCAAGCTTCTAAGAAATAACGAGTTTCCGAAATAACAGCAAATATTGATTCACCCAAACTTTATGATACTTGGTGGTAATGATCAGTACACAAATCCCACTTGGCTCACCAAATTTTGTTCTTCTAGGTTGAAGCGTTCGTCTACAGTAGCAGTTTTTATATTTAGGTTTCCCTCTGTTCTCTCCTATATAGATAGATGAATTTGGAACTCTAAATCCAACATGGTTTTTCGTAGCTCTTTGAAACTTGACCAAATAAAGGAGTTCTCTGTTTTGTCTCTATGGTTTGTTTCCTCTTCATGTAGCCCTAGGCACAGATGTGGAAAAGCACTTTTATTGTGAGGGGTTGCCAAGCTTCTAAGAAATAACGAGTTTCCGAAATACCAGCAAATATTTTTTCACCCAATCTTGATGATACTTGGAGGTAATGATCAGTACACATTTTCAACTTGGCTCACCAAATTTTGTTATTCTGGGTTGAAGCGTTCGTCTACAGTAGCAGTTTTTATATTTAGGTTTTCCTCTGTTCTCTCCCATATAGATAGATGAATTTGGAACTCTAAATCCAACATGGTTTGTAATAGCTCTTTGAAACTTGAGAAAATAAAGGAGTTCTCAGTTTTGTCTCTATGGTTTGATTCCTCTTCAAGTAGCCCTAGGCACAGACTGTGGAAAGCACTTTCATTGAGAGGGGTTGCCAAGCTTCTACGAAATAACGAGTTTCCGAAATACCAGCAAATATTTTTTCACCCAATCTTGATAATACTTGGTGGTAATGATCAGTACACAAATCCCACTTGGCTCACCAAATTTTGTTCTTCTGGGTTGAAGCGTTCGTCTACAGTAGCAGTTTTTATATTTAGGTTTCCCTCTGTTCTCTCCCATATAGATAGATGAATTTGGAACTCTAAATCCAGCATGGATTGTAGTAGCAGTTTGAAACTTGACAAAATAAAGGAGTTCTCAGTTTTGTCTCTATGGTTTGTTTCCTCTTCAAGTAGCCCTAGGCACAGACTGTGGAAAAGCACTTTCATTGAGAGGGGTTGCCAAGCTTCTAAGACATAACGAGTTTCGAAATACCTGCAAATATTTTTTCACCCAATCTTGATGATACTTGGAGGTAATGATCAGTACACATTTCCAACTTGGCTCACCAAATTTTGTTATTCTAGGTTGAAGCGTTCGTCTACAGTAGCAGTTTTTATATTTAGGTTTTTCTCTGTTCTCTCCTATATAGATAGATGAATTTGGAACTATAAATCCAACATGGTTTATAGTAGCTCTTTGAAACTTAACAAAATAATGGAGTTCTCCGTTTTGTCTCTATGGTTTGTTTCCTCTTCAAGTAGCCCTAGGCACAGACTGTGGTAAAGCACTTTCATTGAGAGGGGTTGCCAAGTTTCTAAGAAATTACGAGTTTCCGAAATACCAGCAAATATTTTTTCACCCAATCTTGATGATACTTGGTGGTAATGATCAGTACACAAATCCCACTTGGCTCACCAAATTTTGTTCTTCTAGGTTGAAGCGTTCGTCTACAGTAGCAGTTTTTATATTAAGGTTTCCCTGTGTTCTCTCCTATATAGAAAGATGAATTTGGAACTCTAAATCCAACATGGTTTGTAGTAGCTCTTTGAAACTTGACAAAATAAAGGAGTTCTGAGTTTTGTCTCTATGGTTTGTTTCCTCTTCAAGTAGCCCTAGGCGCAGACTGTGGAAAAGCACTTTCATTGAGAGGGGTTGCCAACTTCTAAGAAATAACGAGTTTCCGAAATACCAGCAAATATTTTTTCACCCAATCTTGATGATACTTGGAGCAAACGATCCGTACACATTTCCCACTTGGCTCACCAAATTTTGTTCTTCTAGGTTGAAGCGTTCGTCTACAGTAGCAGTTTTTATATTTAGGTTTCCCTCTGTTCTCTCCTATATAGATAGATGAATTTGGAACTCTAAATCCAAAATGATTTGTAGTAGCTCTTTGAAACTTGACAAAATAAAGGAGTTCTCAGTTTTGTCTCTATGGTTTGTTTCCTCTTAAAGTAGCCCTAGGCACAGACTGTGGAAAGCACTTTCATTGATATTGGTTGCCAAGCTTTTAAGAAATAACGAGTTTCCGAAATACCAGCAAATATTTCTTCACCCAATCTTGATGATACTTGGTGGTAGTGATCAGTACACAAATCCCACTTGGCTCACCAAATTTTGTTCTTCTAGGTTGAAGCGTTCGTCTACAGTAGCAGTTTTTATATTTAGGTTTCTCTCTGTTCTCTCCTATATAGATAGATGAATTTGGAACTCTAAATCCAACATGGTTTGTAGTAGCTCTTTGAAACTTCACAAAATAAAGGAGTTCTCAGATTTGTCTCTATGGTTTGTTTCCTCTTCAAGTAGCCCTAGGCACAGACTGTGGAAAAGCACTTTCATTGAGAGGGGTTGCCAAGCTTCTAAGAAATAACGAGTTTCCGAAATACCAGCAAATATTTTTTCACCCAAACTTGATGATACTTTTTGCTAATGATCAGTACACAAATCCCACTTGGCTCACCAAATTTAGTTCTTCTAGGTTGAAGCGTTCGTGTACAGTAGCAGTTTTTATATTTAGGTTTCCCTCTGTTCTCTCCTATATAGATAGATGAATTTGGAACTCTAAATCCAACATGCTTTGTAGTAGCTCTTTGAAACTTGACAAAATAAAGGAGTTCTCAGATTTGTCTCTATGGTTTGTTTCCTCTTCAAGTAGCCCTAGGCACAGACTGTGGAAAAGCACTTTCATTGAGAGGGGTTGCCAAGCTTCTAAGAAATAAGGAGTTTCCGAAATACCAGCAAATATTTTTTCACCCAATCTTGATGATACTTTGCGTTAATGATCAGTACACAAATCCCAATTGGCTTACCAAATTTTGTTCTACAAGGTTGAAGCGTTCGTCTACAGTAGCAGTTTTATATTTAGGTTTCCCTCTGTTCTTTCCTATATAGATAGATGAATTGGGAACTCTAAATCCAACACGGTTTGTAGTAGCTCTTTGAAACTTGATAAAATAAAGGAGTTCTCAGTTTTGTCTGAATGGTTTGTTTCCTCTTAAAGTTGCCCTAGGCACAGACTGTGGAAAGCAATTTCATTGAGATTGGTTGCCAAGCTTCTAAGAAATAACGAGTTTCCGAAATACCAGCAAATATTTCTTCAACCAATCTTGATGATACTTGGTGGTAGTGATCAGTACACAAATCCCACTTGGCTTACCAAATTTTGTTCTTCTAGGTTGAAGCGTTCGTCTAGAGTAGCAGTTTTTATATTTAGGTTTCCCTCTGTTCTCTCCTATATAGATAGTTGAATTTGGAACTCTTAATCCAACATGGTTCGTAGTAGCTCTTTGAAACTTGACAAAATAAAGGAGTTCTCAGTTTTGTCTCTATGGTTTGTTTCCTCTTAAAGTAGCCCTAGGCACAGACTGTGGAAAGCACTTTCATTGAGATGGGTTGCCAAGCTTCTAAGAAATAACGAGTTTCCGAAATACCAGCATATATTTTTTCACACAAACTTGTTGATACTTGGTAGTAATGATCAGTACACAAATCCCACTTGGCTCACCACATTTTGTTCTTCTAGGTTGAAGCGTTCGTCTACAGTAGCAGTTTTTATATTTAGGTTTCCCTCTGTTCTCTAATATATAGATAGATGAATTTGGAACACTAAATCCAACATGCTTTGTAGTAGCTCTTTGATACTTGACAAAAGAAAGGAGTTCTCAGATTTGTCTCTATGGTTTGTTTCCTCTTCAAGTAGCCCTAGGCACAGACTGTGGAAAAGCACTTTCATTGAGAGGGGTTGCCAAGCTTCTAAGAAATAACGAGTTTCTGAAATACTAGCAAATATTTTTTCACCCAATTTTGATGATACTTGGTGGTAATGATCAGTACACAAATCCCAATTGGCTTACCAAATTTTGTTCTTCTAGGTTGAAGCGTTCGTCTACAGTAGCAGTTTTTATATTTAGGTTTCCTTCTGTTCTTTCATATATAGATAGATGAATTGGGAACTCTAAATCCAACATGGTTTGTAGTAGCTCTTTGAAACTTGATAAAATAAAGGAGTTTTCAGTTTTGTCTGAATGGTTTGTTTCCTCTTAAAGTAGCCCTAGGCACAGACTGGGGAAAGCACTTTCATTGAGATGGGTTGCCAAGCTTCTAAGAAATAACGAGTTTCCGAAATACCAGCAAATATTTTTTCACACAATCTTGTTGATACTTGGTTGTAATGATCAGCACACAAATCCCACTTGGCTCACCAAATTATGTTCTTCTAGGTTGAAGCGTTCGTCTACAGTAGCAGTTTTTATATTTAGGTTTCTCTCTGTTCTCTCCTATATAGATGGATGAATTTGGAACTCGAAATCCAGTATGCTTTGTAGTAGCTCCTTGAAACTTGACAAAATGAAGGAGTTCTCAGCTTTGTCTCTATGGTTTGTTTCCTCTTCAAATAGCCCTAGGCACAGACTGTGGAAAAGCACTTTCATTGAGAGGGGTTGCCAAGCTTCTAAGAAATAACGAGTTTCCGAAATACCAGCAAATATTTTTTCACCCAATCTTGATGATACTTGTTGCTAATGATCAGTACACAAATCCCACTTGGCTCACCAAATTTAGTTCTTCTAGGTTGAAGCGTTCGTGTACAGTAGCAGTTTTTATATTTAGGTTTCCCTCTGTTCTCTCCTATATAGATAGATGAATTTGAAACTCTAAATCCAACATGGTTTGTAGTAGCTCTTTGAAACTTGACAAAATAAAGGAGTTCTCAGATTTGTCTCTATGGTTTGTTTCCTCTTCAAGTAGCCCTAGGCACAGACTGTGGAAAAGCACTTTCATTGAGAGGGGTTGCCAAGCTTCTAAGAAATAAGGAGTTTCCGAAATACCAGCAAATATTTTTTCACCCAATCTTGATGATACTTTGCGTTAATGATCAGTACACAAATCCCACTTGGCTCACCACATTTTGTTCTTCTAGGTTGAAGCGTTCGTCTACAGTAGCAGTTTTTATATTTAGGATTTCCTCTGTTCTCTAATATATAGATAGATGAATTTGGAACACTAAATCCAACATGCTTTGTAGTAGCTCTTTGATACTTGACAAAAGAAAGGAGTTCTCAGATTTGTCTCTATGGTTTGTTTCCTCTTCAAGTAGCCCTAGGCATAGACTGTGGAAAAGCACTTTCATTGAGAGGGATTGCCAAGCTTCTAAGAAATAACGAGTTTCTGAAATACCAGCAAATATTTTTTCACCCAATTTTGATGATACTTGGTGGTAATGATCAGTACACAAATCCCAATTGGCTTACCAAATTTTGTTCTTCTAGGTTGAAGCGTTCGTCTACAGTAGCAGTTTTTATATTTAGGTTTCCTTCTGTTCTTTCATATATAGATAGATGAATTGGGAACTCTAAATCCAACATGGTTTGTAGTAGCTCTTTGAAACTTGATAAAATAAAGGAGTTTTCAGTTTTGTCTGAATGGTTTGTTTCCTCTTAAAGTAGCCCTAGGCACAGACTGGGGAAAGCACTTTCATTGAGATGGGTTGCCAAGCTTCTAAGAAATAACGAGTTTCCGAAATACCAGCAAATATTTTTTCACACAATCTTGTTGATACTTGGTGGTAATGATCAGCACACAAATCCCACTTGGCTCACCAAATTATGTTCTTCTAGTTTGAAGCGTTCGTCTACAGTAGCAGTTTTTATATTTAGGTTTCTCTCTGTTCTCTCCTATATAGATGGATGAATTTGGAACTCGAAATCCAGTATGCTTTGTAGTAGCTCCTTGAAACTTGACAAAATGAAGGAGTTCTCAGCTTTGTCTCTATTGTTTGTTTCCTCTTCAAATAGCCCTAGGCACAGACTGTGGAAAAGCACTTTCATTGAGAGGGGTTGCCAAGCTTCTAAGAAATAATGAGTTTCCGAAATACCAGCAAATATTTTTTCACCCAATCTTGATGATACTTGTTGCTAATGATCAGTACACAAATCCCACTTGGCTCACCAAATTTAGTTCTTCTAGGTTGAAGCGTTAGTGTACAGTAGCAGTTTCTATATTTATTTTTCCCTCTGTTCTCCTACACAGATAGATGAATTTGGAACTCTTAATCCACATGGTTTGTAGTAGCTCTTTGAAACTTGACAAAATAAAGGAGTTCTCAGTTTTGTCTCTATGGTTTGTTTCCTCTTAAAGTAGCCCTAGGCACAGAATGTGGAAAGCACTTTCAATGAGATGGGTTGCCTATCTTCTAAGAAATAACGAGTTTCCGAAATACCAGCATATATTTTTTCACACAATCTTGTTGATACTTGGTCGTAATGATCAGTACACAAATCCCACTTGGCTCACCACATTTTGATCTTCTAGGTTGAAGCGTTCGTCTACAGTAGCAGTTTTTATATTTAGGTTTCCCTCTGTTCTCTCCTATATAGATAGATGAATTTGGAACTCTAAATCCAACATGCTTTGTAGTAGCTCTTTGAAACTTGACAAAATAAAGGAGTTCTCAGATTTGTCTCTATGGTTTGTTTCCTTTTCAAGTAGCCCTAGGCACAGACTGTGGAAAGCACTTTCATTGAGATGGGTTGCCAAGCTTCTAAGAAATATCGAGTTTCCGAAATACCAGCAAATATTTTTTCACCCAAACTTGATGATACTTGGTGGTAATGATGAGCACACAAACCCCACTTGGCTAACCAATTTTTGTTCATCTAGGATTAAGCATTCGTGTACAGTAGCAGTTTTTATATTTAGGTTTCCCTCTGTTCTCTCCTATATAGATAGATGAATTTGGAACTCTAAATCCAACATGATTTGTAGTAGCTCTTTGAAACTTGACAAAATAAAGGAGTTCTCAGTTTTGTCTCTATGGTTTGTTTCCTCTTAAAGTAGCTCTAGGCACAGACTGTGGAAAGCACTTTCATTGAGATGGGTTGCCAATCTTCTAAGAAATAACGAGTTTCCGAAATACCAGCATATATTTTTTTCACACAATCTTGTTGATACTTGGTGGTAATGATCAGTACACAAATCCCACTTGGCTCACCACATTTTGTTCTTCTAGGTTGAAGCGTTCGTCTACAGTAGCAGTTTTTATATTTAGGTTTCCCTCTGTTCTCTCCTATATAGATAGATGAATTTCGAACTCTAAATCCAACATGCTTTGTAGTAGCTCTTTGAAACTTGACAAAATAAAGGAGTTCTCAGTTTTGTCTCTATGGTTTGTTTCCTCTTCACGTAGCCCTAGGCACAGTCTGTGGCAAAGCACTTTCATTGAGAGGGGTTGCCAAGCTTCTAAGAAATAACGAGTTTCCGAAATACCAGCAAATATTTTTTCACTCAATCTTGATAATACTTGGTGGTAATGATCAGTAAACAAATCCAACTTGGCTCACCAAATTTTGATCTTCTAGGTTGAAGCGTTCGTCTACAGTAGCAGGTTTTATATTTAGGTTTCCCTCTGTTCTCTCCCATATAGATAGATGAATTTGGAACTCTAAATCCAACATGGTTTGTAGTAGCTCTTTGAAACTTGACAAAATAAAGGAGTTCTCAGTTTTGTCTCTATGGTTTGTTTCCTCTTCAAGTAGCCCTAAGAACAGACTGTGGAAAAGCACTTTCATTGAGAGGGGTTGCCAAGCTTCTAAGAAATTACCAGTTTCCGAAATACCAGCAAATATTTTTTCACCCAATCTTGATGATACTTGGTGGTAAGGATCAGTACACAAATCCCAATTGGCTTACCAAATTTTGTTCTTCTAGGTTGAAGCGTTCGTCTACAGTAGCAGTTTTTATATTTAGGTTTCCCTCCGTTCTTTCCTATATAGATAGATGAATTGGGAACTCTAAATCCAACATGGTTTGTAGTAGCTCTTTGAAACTTTTAAAATAAAGGAGTTCTCAGTTTTGTCTGAATGGTTTGTTTCCTCTTAAAGTAGCCCTAGGCACAGACTGTGGAAAGCACTTTCATTGAGATGGGTTGCCAAGCTTCTAAGAAATAACGAGTTTCCGAAATACCAGCAAATATTTTTTCACACTATCTTGGTGATACTTGGTGGTAATGATCAGCACACAAATCCCACTTGGCTCACCAAATTTTGTTCTTCTAGGTTGAAGCGTTCGTCTACAGTAGCAGTTTTTATATTTAGGTTTCCCTCTGTTCTCTCCTACACAGATAGATGAATTTGGAACTCTAAATCCAACATGGTTTGTAGTAGCTCTTTGAAACTTGACAAAATAAAGGAGCTCTCAGTTTTGTCTCTCTGGTTTGTTTCCTCTTCAAATAGCACTAGGAACAGACTGTGGAAAAGCACTTTCATTGAGATGGGTTGCCAAGCTTCTAAGAAATATCGAGTTTCCGAAATACCAGCAAATATTTTTTCACCCATACTTGATGATACTTGGTGGTAATGATCAGCACACAAATCCCACTTGGCTAACCAATTTTTGTTCATCTACGATGAAGCATTCGTGTACAGTAGCAGTTTTTATATTTAGGTTTCCCTCTGTTCTCTCCTATATAGATAGATGAATTTGGAACTCTAAATCCAACATGATTTGTAGTAGCTCTTTGAAACTTGACAAAATAAAGTAGTTCTCAGTTTTGTCTCTATGGTTTGTTTCCTCTTAAAGTAGCCCTAGGCACAGACTGTGGAAAGCACTTTCATTGAGATTGGTTGCCAAGCTTCTAAGAAATAACGAGTTTCCGAAATACCATCAAATATTTCTTCACCAAATCTTGATGATACTTGGTGGTAGTGATCAGTACACAAATCCCACTTGCCTCACCGAATTTTGTTCTTCTAGGTTGAAGCGTTCGTCTACAGTAGCAGTTTTTATATTTAGGTTTCTCTCTGTTCTCTCCTATATAGATAGATGAATTTGGAACTCTTAATCCAACATGGTTTGTAGTAGCTCTTTGAAACTTGACAAAATAAAGGAGTTCTCAGTTTTGTCTCTATGGTTTGTTTCCTCTTCACGTAGCCCTAGGCACAAACTGTGGAAAAGCGCTTTCATTGAGAGGGGTTGCCAAGCTTCTAAGAAATAACGAGTTTCCGAAATACCAGCAAATATTTTTTCACCCAATCTTGATAATACTTGGTGGTAATGATCAGTACACAAATCCAACTTGGCTCACCAAATTTTGATCTTCTAGGTTGAAGCGTTCGTCTACAGTAGCAGTTTTTATATTTAGGTTTCCTTCTG
>NW_027511358.1:0-25924 GCF_048772815.1 Callospermophilus lateralis
TTCCACTGTCCTGGAATAAGCATCTCCAGTCCACAAGAGGACGAAACTTCTTCTCCTGTGCCATGGCCCAGAACCTCCTAGTACGGGCTGAACCCTACAGCCGAACACCACTAGGATATAATCCCCCGGGGCAGGCCAAGGTCTTCGTCAACGTCCTGAGCTCTGCATCACCCATGTATGCTGAAACCAAACGAGGACTGACACTCAGCCTAACGCCACCTGAACTCGGCTGGAAGGAGCCTTCCCTTAAAGGGTCCATTCCCACAGAGCCCTCGTCGAAAAAGGGGCACAGGGTTCTCCCCTCCACCACCCCACTCACTGCAGCCCCCTGGGCTACGTGGTGGACCTCAGTTTCGATGAGAACGACGGTATAGAGTTTTCACTCATTTTGTTCAGCTTCCAAGGAATGTTTTTGTGGGAGTCATCATCGATCCACGCTTGTGAACCTCACCTGGCAATGAGCAACCTCGGTGACTTGGAGCAAGGAGACTCTTACCGTCGTCAGCTATGAAGGGCCACACTCAGGTAACAGAGGGCACGGGCATGCGGGTGTTCCCCGTCCTCCCTGGGTATCTTCCCACAGCCAGAAGAGCCGGAGGCAACCCTCAATCCGTCCAAGGAAACCCGACCTGCCATGCGTATGCAAGGAGACAAAAGAGAGGGATGCCCATGAAACATAACCATGACTGGCCTGTTCCGCAGCCTGCTGTTCCTCACTACACACTCCTTAGGGACTGCAGCCTTTTCAGTTTCCTATGCCATGCCTGCCTCATCTCAGTTCCAATGGGGCTCCTGAGCTGCCCAGGAAACTCTTCCAGCCACAGGAAACCCATCTGAGAATCTCCTTCCAACCCTACAAACGAATGTGACCCTGACACCTTCCCTCCATGGGATGTCCAAGCATGGAAGGACCAACTTGAGAAAGTACGTCCTCTGGAGACCTCCTGCCTTTCTGGGATATCGCCACGTGCATCTCGGAGCCCCACATGACATAGATTCCAACAGGAGCCCCAGTCCCAACCATACGCTCCGAAGCCTGAACCCCACAATTGTGCAGGAGAGGAGACCCTCAACGCCTGTCCAGCGCCTAGAAGGCACTTGGCAAAGAGGTGAATTCCATCACTCTCTACTTCCTTCAGGCATAGGCAACAATCCTTAGGAACTACTTTGGACCCAGTCACGCCTTTCCTCTGCCCAAACCATTCACGACTGTCCTATGCTCAAAAACTAGAAGCTGATGTCTCGGGTTCACAGGTGCCTCCTCCAAAAAAATTCATTCCTGAGGTCTGCCACAACAGTGGCTCATTCGGGATCCAAACTGCGTATATGCTCTATCAGAAGGCACATCAACCACCGTGCCTGAAGCCTCACGGGTGGACCAAAACACACAACGATACTAAGGCTTTTCCTGAAGCACTTCTGATGCCCCAACTCGAGAGCCAACCATCTATCAGGGGGATCCATTCCCGAAAGTGGCAGTCAAAGGACCGGCTTCTGGTAAGACCCACTTTCTCCATTTGCATTCCCTCAAATGGCCATCTACTCATCCAGGCGCTGGTCCCACTGGAGACCCACAATTCCTTCCCTTGGTGGACAAACGCTCTTGCCAACATTGTGGGACAATACCACTGGCAACACTGAAGAATTTCCAAAAAACTAGAAAACCCACCACACTCCCGGAAACACCAGGTCCCTGTGCTTTAAAGAAGGGTCTTCCATGCTTTGCGCTGGGTCTGCCTCCGCCTTCCTCCTAAAGTGGACCTCAATTTTCACTGGAAGACCCAGCAGACCGGCATGGTTCCACTGTCCTGGGAATAAGCATCTCCAGTCCACAAGAGGACGAAACTTCTTCTCCTGTGCCATGGCCCAGAACCTCCTAGTACGGCTGAACCCTACAGCCGAACACCCACTAGGATATAATCCCGGGCAGGCCAAGGTCTTCGTCAACGTCCTGAGCTCTGCATCACCCATGTATGCTGAAACCAAACGAGGACTGACACTCAGCCTAACGCCACCTGAACTCGGCTGGAAGGAGCCTTCCCTTAAAGGGTCCATTCCCACAGAGCCCTCGTCGAAAAAGGGGCACAGGGTTCTCCCCTCCACCACCCCACTCACTGCAGCCCCCTGGGCTACGTGGTGGACCTCAGTTTCGATGAGAACGACGGTATAGAGTTTTCACTCATTTTGTTCAGCTTCCAAGGAATGTTTTTGTGGGAGTCATCATCGATCCACGCTTGTGAACCTCACCTGGCAATGAGCAACCTCGGTGACTTGGAGCAAGGAGACTCTTACCATCGTCAGCTATGAAGGGCCACACTCAGGTAACAGAGGGCACGGGCATGCGGGTGTTCCCCGTCCTCCCTGGGTATCTTCCCACAGCCAGAAGAGCCGGGGGCAACCCTCAATCCGTCCAAGGAAACCCGACCTGCCATGCGTATGCAAGGAGACAAAAGAGAGGGATGCCCATGAAACATAACCATGACTGGCCTGTTCCGCAGCCTGCTGTTCCTCACTACACACTCCTTAGGGACTGCAGCCTTTTCAGTTTCCTATGCCATGCCTGCCTCATCTCAGTTCCAATGGGGCTCCTGAGCTGCCCAGGAAACTCTTCCAGCCACAGGAAACCCATCTGAGAATCTCCTTCCAACCCTACAAACGAATGTGACCCTGACACCTTCCCTCCATGGGATGTCCAAGCATGGAAGGACCAACTTGAGAAAGTACGTCCTCTGGAGACCTCCTGCCTTTCTGGGATATCGCCACGTGCATCTCGGAGCCCCACATGACATAGATTCCAACAGGAGCCCCAGTCCCAACCATACGCTCCGATGCCTGTACCCCACAATTGTGCAGGAGAGGAGACCCTCAACGCCTGTCCAGCGCCTAGAAAGGCACTTGGCAAAGAGGTGAATTCCATCACTCTCTACTTCCTTCAGGCATAGGCAACAATCCTTAGGAACTCCTTTGGACCCAGTTACGCCTTTCCTCTGCCCAAACCATTCACGACTGTCCTATGCTCAAAAACTAGAAGCTGATGTCTCGGGTTCACATGTGCCTCCTCCAAAAAAATTCATTCCTGAGGTCTGCCACAATAGTGGCTCATTCGGGATTCAAACTGCGTATATGCTCTATCATATGGCACATCAACCACCGAGCCTGAAGCCTCAGGGGCAAACGAAAAGCACACAACGATACTAAGGCTTTTTCCTGAAACACTTCTGATGCCCCAACTCGAGAGTCAACCATCTATCAGGAGGATCCATTCCCAGAAGTTGCAGCCAAAACCGGCTTGTGGTAAGACCCAGTTTCTCCATTTGCATTCCCTCAAATGGCCATCTACTCATCCAGTCGGTGGTCCCTCTTTAGACCCACCCTTCCTTCCCTTGGTGGACAAACGCTCATGCCAACATTGTGGGACAATACCATTGGCAACACTGTAGCATTTCCGGAAAACGATAAAACCCTCCACATTCCCGGAAACACCAGGCCCCTGTGCACTATAGAAGGCTCTCCCATGCTTTGCGCTGGGTCTCCTTCCGCCTTCCACCTAAAGTGCTCCTCAATTTTCACTGGAAGACCCAGCAGACCGGCATGGTTCCACTGGCCTGGGAATAAGCATCTCCAGTCCACAAGAGGACAAAACTTCTTCTCCTGTGCCATGGCCCAGAACCTCCTAGTACAGCTGAACCCTACAGCCGAACACCCACAAAGATATAATCCCGGGCAGGCCTAGGTCTACCTCAACGTCCTGAGCTCTGCATCACCCATGCATGCTGAAACCAAACGAGGACTGACACGCAGAGGACAACAGGCTCGGAGCCTAAAGCCACCTGAACTCGGCTGGAAGGAGCCTTCCCTTCCAGGGTATATTCCCACAGAGCCCTCGTCGAAAAAGGGGCACAGGGTTCTCCCCTCCACCACCAAATTCACTGCAGCCCCCTGGGCTACGTGGTGGACCTCAGTTTCGATGAGAACGACGGTATAGAGTTTTCACTCATTTTGTTCAGCTTCCAAGGAATGTTTTTGTGGGAGTCATCATCGATCCACGCTTGTGACCCTCACCTGGCAAGGAGCAACCTCGGTGACTCTGGGCAAGGAGACTCTTACCATCGTCAGCCATGAAGGGCCACACTCAGGTAACAGAGGGCACGGGCATGCGGGTGTTCACCGTCCTCCCTGGGTATCTTCCCACAGCCAGAAGAGCCGGAGGCAACCCTCAATCCGTCCGAGGAAACCCGACCTGCCATGCGTATGCAAAGAGACAAAAGAGAGGGATGCCCATGAAACATAACCATGACTGCCCTGCTCCGCAGCCTGCTGTTCCTCACTACACACTCCTTAGGGACTGCAGCCTTTTCAGTTTCCTATGCCATGCCTGCCTCATCTCAGTTCCAATGGGGCTCCAAAGCTGCCCAGGAAACTCTTCAAGCCACAGGAAACCCATCTGTGAATCTCCATCCAACCCTACAAACGAATGTGACCCTGACACCTTCCCTCCATGGGATGTCCAAGCATGGAAGGACCAACTTGAGAAAGTACGTCCTCTGGAGACCTCCTGCCTTTCTGGGATATCGCCACGTGCATCTCGGAGCCCCACATGACATAGATTCCAACAGGAGCCCCAGTCCCAACCATACGCTCCGAAGCCTGAACCCCACAATTGTGCAGGAGAGGAGACCCTCAACGCCTGTCCAGCGCCTAGAAAGGCACTTGGCAAAGAGGTGAATTCCATCACTCTCTACTTCCTTCAGGCATAGGCAACAATCCTTAGGAACTCCTTTGGACCCAGTTACGCCTTTCCTCTGCCCAAACCATTCACGACTGTCCTATGCTCAAAAACTAGAAGCTGATGTCTCGGGTTCACAGGTGCCTCCTCCAAAAAAATTCATTCCTGAGGTCTGCCACAACAGTGGCTCATTCGGGATCCAAACTGCGTATATGCTCTATCAGAAGGCACATCAACCACCGTGCCTGAAGCCTCACGGGTGGACCAAAAGCACACAACGATACTAAGGCTTTTTCCTGAAGCACTTCTGATGCCCCAACTCGAGAGCCAACCATCTATCAGGGGGATCCATTCCCGAAAGTGGCAGTCAAAGGACCGGCTTCTGGTAAGACCCACTTTCTCCATTTGCATTCCCTCAAATGGCCATCTACTCATCCAGGCGCTGGTCCCACTGGAGACCCACAATTCCTTCCCTTGGTGGACAAACGCTCTTGCCAACATTGTGGGATAATACCACTGGCAACACTGAAGAATTTCCAAAAAACTAGAAAACCCACCACACTCCCGGAAACACCAGGTCCCTGTGCTTTAAAGAAGGGTCTTCCATGCTTTGCGCTGGGTCTGCCTCCGCCTTCCTCCTAAAGTGGACCTCAATTTTCACTGGAAGACCCAGCAGACCGGCATGGTTCCACTGTCCTGGGAATAAGCATCTCCAGTCCACAAGAGGACGAAACTTCTTCTCCTGTGCCATGGCCCAGAACCTCCTAGTACGGCTGAACCCTACAGCCGAACACCCACTAGGATATAATCCCGGGCAGGCCAAGGTCTTCGTCAACGTCCTGAGCTCTGCATCACCCATGTATGCTGAAACCAAACGAGGACTGACACTCAGCCTAACGCCACCTGAACTCGGCTGGAAGGAGCCTTCCCTTAAAGGGTCCATTCCCACAGAGCCCTCGTCGAAAAAGGGGCACAGGGTTCTCCCCTCCACCACCCCACTCACTGCAGCCCCCTGGGCTACGTGGTGGACCTCAGTTTCGATGAGAACGACGGTATAGAGTTTTCACTCATTTTGTTCAGCTTCCAAGGAATGTTTTTGTGGGAGTCATCATCGATCCACGCTTGTGAACCTCACCTGGCAAGGAGCAACCTCGGTGACTTGGAGCAAGGAGACTCTTACCGTCGTCAGCTATGAAGGGCCACACTCAGGTAACAGAGGGCACGGGCATGCGGGTGTTCCCCGTCCTCCCTGGGTATCTTCCCACAGCCAGAAGAGCCGGAGGCAACCCTCAATCCGTCCAAGGAAACCCGACCTGCCATGCGTATGCAAGGAGACAAAAGAGAGGGATGCCCATGAAACATAACCATGACTGGCCTGTTCCGCAGCCTGCTGTTCCTCACTACACACTCCTTAGGGACTGCAGCCTTTTCAGTTTCCTATGCCATGCCTGCCTCATCTCAGTTCCAATGGGGCTCCTGAGCTGCCCAGGAAACTCTTCCAGCCACAGGAAACCCATCTGAGAATCTCCTTCCAACCCTACAAACGAATGTGACCCTGACACCTTCCCTCCATGGGATGTCCAAGCATGGAAGGACCAACTTGAGAAAGTACGTCCTCTGGAGACCTCCTGCCTTTCTGGGATATCGCCACGTGCATCTCGGAGCCCCACATGACATAGATTCCAACAGGAGCCCCAGTCCCAACCATACGCTCCGAAGCCTGAACCCCACAATTGTGCAGGAGAGGAGACCCTCAACGCCTGTCCAGCGCCTAGAAAGGCACTTGGCAAAGAGGTGAATTCCATCACTCTCTACTTCCTTCAGGCATAGGCAACAATCCTTAGGAACTACTTTGGACCCAGTCACGCCTTTCCTCTGCCCAAACCATTCACGACTGTCCTATGCTCAAAAACTAGAAGCTGATGTCTCGGGTTCACAGGTGCCTCCTCCAAAAAAATTCATTCCTGAGGTCTGCCACAACAGTGGCTCATTCGGGATCCAAACTGCGTATATGCTCTATCAGAAGGCACATCAACCACCGTGCCTGAAGCCTCACGGGTGGACCAAAAGCACACAACGATACTAAGGCTTTTTCCTGAAGCACTTCTGATGCCCCAACTCGAGAGCCAACCATCAATCAGGGGGATCCATTCCCGAAAGTGGCAGTCAAAGGACCGGCTTCTGGTAAGACCCACTTTCTCCATTTGCATTCCCTCAAATGGCCATCTACTCATCCAGGCGCTGGTCCCACTGGAGACCCACAATTCCTTCCCTTGGTGGACAAACGCTCTTGCCAACATTGTGGGACAATACCACTGGCAACACTGAAGAATTTCCAAAAAACTAGAAAACCCACCACACTCCCGGAAACACCAGGTCCCTGTGCTTTAAAGAAGGGTCTTCCATGCTTTGCGCTGGGTCTGCCTCCGCCTTCCTCCTAAAGTGGACCTCAATTTTCACTGGAAGACCCAGCAGACCGGCATGGTTCCACTGTCCTGGGAATAAGCATCTCCAGTCCACAAGAGGACGAAACTTCTTCTCCTGTGCCATGGCCCAGAACCTCCTAGTACGGCTGAACCCTACAGCCGAACACCCACTAGGATATAATCCCGGGCAGGCCAAGGTCTTCGTCAACGTCCTGAGCTCTGCATCACCCATGTATGCTGAAACCAAACGAGGACTGACACTCAGCCTAACGCCACCTGAACTCGGCTGGAAGGAGCCTTCCCTTAAAGGGTCCATTCCCACAGAGCCCTCGTCGAAAAAGGGGCACAGGGTTCTCCCCTCCACCACCCCACTCACTGCAGCCCCCTGGGCTACGTGGTGGACCTCAGTTTCGATGAGAACGACGGTATAGAGTTTTCACTCATTTTGTTCAGATTCCAAGGAATGTTTTTGTGGGAGTCATCATCGATCCACGCTTGTGAACCTCACCTGGCAATGAGCAACCTCGGTGACTTGGAGCAAGGAGACTCTTACCGTCGTCAGCTATGAAGGGCCACACTCAGGTAACAGAGGGCACGGGCATGCGGGTGTTCCCCGTCCTCCCTGGGTATCTTCCCACAGCCAGAAGAGCCGGAGGCAACCCTCAATCCGTCCAAGGAAACCCGACCTGCCATGCGTATGCAAGGAGACAAAAGAGAGGGATGCCCATGAAACATAACCATGACTGGCCTGTTCCGCAGCCTGCTGTTCCTCACTACACACTCCTTAGGGACTGCAGCCTTTTCAGTTTCCTATGCCATGCCTGCCTCATCTCAGTTCCAATGGGGCTCCTGAGCTGCCCAGGAAACTCTTCCAGCCACAGGAAACCCATCTGAGAATCTCCTTCCAACCCTACAAACGAATGTGACCCTGACACCTTCCCTCTATGGGATGTCCAAGCATGGAAGGACCAACTTGAGAAAGTACGTCCTCTGGAGACCTCCTGCCTTTCTGGGATATCGCCACGTGCATCTCGGAGCCCCACATGACATAGATTCCAACAGGAGCCCCAGTCCCAACCATACGCTCCGAAGCCTGAACCCCACAATTGTGCAGGAGAGGAGACCCTCAACGCCTGTCCAGCGCCTAGAAAGGCACTTGGCAAAGAGGTGAATTCCATCACTCTCTACTTCCTTCAGGCATAGGCAACAATCCTTAGGAACTACTTTGGACCCAGTCACGCCTTTCCTCTGCCCAAACCATTCACGACTGTCCTATGCTCAAAAACTAGAAGCTGATGTCTCGGGTTCACAGGTGCCTCCTCCAAAAAAATTCATTCCTGAGGTCTGCCACAACAGTGGCTCATTCGGGATCCAAACTGCGTATATGCTCTATCAGAAGGCACATCAACCACCGTGCCTGAAGCCTCACGGGTGGACCAAAACACACAACGATACTAAGGCTTTTTCCTGAAGCACTTCTGATGCCCCAACTCGAGAGCCAACCATCTATCAGGGGGATCCATTCCCGAAAGTGGCAGTCAAAGGACCGGCTTCTGGTAAGACCCACTTTCTCCATTTGCATTCCCTCAAATGGCCATCTACTCATCCAGGCGCTGGTCCCACTGGAGACCCACAATTCCTTCCCTTGGTGGACAAACGCTCTTGCCAACATTGTGGGACAATACCACTGGCAACACTGAAGAATTTCCAAAAAACTAGAAAACCCACCACACTCCCGGAAACACCAGGTCCCTGTGCTTTAAAGAAGGGTCTTCCATGCTTTGCGCTGGGTCTGCCTCCGCCTTCCTCCTAAAGTGGACCTCAATTTTCACTGGAAGACCCAGCAGACCGGCATGGTTCCACTGTCCTGGGAATAAGCATCTCCAGTCCACAAGAGGACGAAACTTCTTCTCCTGTGCCATGGCCCAGAACCTCCTAGTACGGCTGAACCCTACAGCCGAACACCCACTAGGATATAATCCCGGGCAGGCCAAGGTCTTCGTCAACGTCCTGAGCTCTGCATCACCCATGTATGCTGAAACCAAACGAGGACTGACACTCAGCCTAACGCCACCTGAACTCGGCTGGAAGGAGCCTTCCCTTAAAGGGTCCATTCCCACAGAGCCCTCGTCGAAAAAGGGGCACAGGGTTCTCCCCTCCACCACCCCACTCACTGCAGCCCCCTGGGCTACGTGGTGGACCTCAGTTTCGATGAGAACGACGGTATAGAGTTTTCACTCATTTTGTTCAGCTTCCAAGGAATGTTTTTGTGGGAGTCATCATCGATCCACGCTTGTGAACCTCACCTGGCAATGAGCAACCTCGGTGACTTGGAGCAAGGAGACTCTTACCATCGTCAGCTATGAAGGGCCACACTCAGGTAACAGAGGGCACGGGCATGCGGGTGTTCCCCGTCCTCCCTGGGTATCTTCCCACAGCCAGAAGAGCCGGGGGCAACCCTCAATCCGTCCAAGGAAACCCGACCTGCCATGCGTATGCAAGGAGACAAAAGAGAGGGATGCCCATGAAACATAACCATGACTGGCCTGTTCCGCAGCCTGCTGTTCCTCACTACACACTCCTTAGGGACTGCAGCCTTTTCAGTTTCCTATGCCATGCCTGCCTCATCTCAGTTCCAATGGGGCTCCTGAGCTGCCCAGGAAACTCTTCCAGCCACAGGAAACCCATCTGAGAATCTCCTTCCAACCCTACAAACGAATGTGACCCTGACACCTTCCCTCCATGGGATGTCCAAGCATGGAAGGACCAACTTGAGAAAGTACGTCCTCTGGAGACCTCCTGCCTTTCTGGGATATCGCCACGTGCATCTCGGAGCCCCACATGACATAGATTCCAACAGGAGCCCCAGTCCCAACCATACGCTCCGATGCCTGTACCCCACAATTGTGCAGGAGAGGAGACCCTCAACGCCTGTCCAGCGCCTAGAAAGGCACTTGGCAAAGAGGTGAATTCCATCACTCTCTACTTCCTTCAGGCATAGGCAACAATCCTTAGGAACTCCTTTGGACCCAGTTACGCCTTTCCTCTGCCCAAACCATTCACGACTGTCCTATGCTCAAAAACTAGAAGCTGATGTCTCGGGTTCACATGTGCCTCCTCCAAAAAAATTCATTCCTGAGGTCTGCCACAATAGTGGCTCATTCGGGATTCAAACTGCGAATATGCTCTATCATATGGCACATCAACCACCGAGCCTGAAGCCTCAGGGGCAAACGAAAAGCACACAACGATACTAAGGCTTTTTCCTGAAACACTTCTGATGCCCCAACTCGAGAGTCAACCATCTATCAGGAGGATCCATTCCCAGAAGTTGCAGCCAAAACCGGCTTGTGGTAAGACCCAGTTTCTCCATTTGCATTCCCTCAAATGGCCATCTACTCATCCAGTCGGTGGTCCCTCTTTAGACCCACCCTTCCTTCCCTTGGTGGACAAACGCTCATGCCAACATTGTGGGACAATACCATTGGCAACACTGTAGCATTTCCGGAAAACGATAAAACCCTCCACATTCCCGGAAACACCAGGCCCCTGTGCACTATAGAAGGCTCTCCCATGCTTTGCGCTGGGTCTCCTTCCGCCTTCCACCTAAAGTGCTCCTCAATTTTCACTGGAAGACCCAGCAGACCGGCATGGTTCCACTGGCCCGGGAATAAGCATCTCCAGTCCACAAGAGGACAAAACTTCTTCTCCTGTGCCATGGCCCAGAACCTCCTAGTACAGCTGAACCCTACAGCCGAACACCCACAAAGATATAATCCCGGGCAGGCCTAGGTCTACCTCAACGTCCTGAGCTCTGCATCACCCATGCATGCTGAAACCAAACGAGGACTGACACGCAGAGGACAACAGGCTCGGAGCCTAAAGCCACCTGAACTCGGCTGGAAGGAGCCTTCCCTTCCAGGGTATATTCCCACAGAGCCCTCGTCGAAAAAGGGGCACAGGGTTCTCCCCTCCACCACCAAATTCACTGCAGCCCCCTGGGCTACGTGGTGGACCTCAGTTTCGATGAGAACGACGGTATAGAGTTTTCACTCATTTTGTTCAGCTTCCAAGGAATGTTTTTGTGGGAGTCATCATCGATCCACGCTTGTGACCCTCACCTGGCAAGGAGCAACCTCGGTGACTCTGGGCAAGGAGACTCTTACCATCGTCAGCCATGAAGGGCCACACTCAGGTAACAGAGGGCACGGGCATGCGGGTGTTCACCGTCCTCCCTGGGTATCTTCCCACAGCCAGAAGAGCCGGAGGCAACCCTCAATCCGTCCGAGGAAACCCGACCTGCCATGCGTATGCAAAGAGACAAAAGAGAGGGATGCCCATGAAACATAACCATGACTGCCCTGCTCCGCAGCCTGCTGTTCCTCACTACACACTCCTTAGGGACTGCAGCCTTTTCAGTTTCCTATGCCATGCCTGCCTCATCTCAGTTCCAATGGGGCTCCAAAGCTGCCCAGGAAACTCTTCAAGCCACAGGAAACCCATCTGTGAATCTCCATCCAACCCTACAAATGAATGTGACCCTGACACCTTCCCTCCATGGGATGTCCAAGCATGGAAGGACCAACTTGAGAAAGTACGTCCTCTGGAGACCTCCTGCCTTTCTGGGATATCGCCACGTGCATCTCGGAGCCCCACATGACATAGATTCCAACAGGAGCCCCAGTCCCAACCATACGCTCCGAAGCCTGAACCCCACAATTGTGCAGGAGAGGAGACCCTCAACGCCTGTCCAGCGCCTAGAAAGGCACTTGGCAAAGAGGTGAATTCCATCACTCTCTACTTCCTTCAGGCATAGGCAACAATCCTTAGGAACTCCTTTGGACCCAGTTACGCCTTTCCTCTGCCCAAACCATTCACGACTGTCCTATGCTCAAAAACTAGAAGCTGATGTCTCGGGTTCACAGGTGCCTCCTCCAAAAAAATTCATTCCTGAGGTCTGCCACAACAGTGGCTCATTCGGGATCCAAACTGCGTATATGCTCTATCAGAAGGCACATCAACCACCGTGCCTGAAGCCACACGGGTGGACCAAAAGCACACAACGATACTAAGGCTTTTTCCTGAAGCACTTCTGATGCCCCAACTCGAGAGCCAACCATCTATCAGGGGGATCCATTCCCGAAAGTGGCAGTCAAAGGACCGGCTTCTGGTAAGACCCACTTTCTCCATTTGCATTCCCTCAAATGGCCATCTACTCATCCAGGCGCTGGTCCCACTGGAGACCCACAATTCCTTCCCTTGGTGGACAAACGCTCTTGCCAACATTGTGGGACAATACCACTGGCAACACTGAAGAATTTCCAAAAAACTAGAAAACCCACCACACTCCCGGAAACACCAGGTCCCTGTGCTTTAAAGAAGGGTCTTCCATGCTTTGCGCTGGGTCTGCCTCCGCCTTCCTCCTAAAGTGGACCTCAATTTTCACTGGAAGACCCAGCAGACCGGCATGGTTCCACTGTCCTGGGAATAAGCATCTCCAGTCCACAAGAGGACGAAACTTCTTCTCCTGTGCCATGGCCCAGAACCTCCTAGTACGGCTGAACCCTACAGCCGAACACCCACTAGGATATAATCCCGGGCAGGCCAAGGTCTTCGTCAACGTCCTGAGCTCTGCATCACCCATGTATGCTGAAACCAAACGAGGACTGACACTCAGCCTAACGCCACCTGAACTCGGCTGGAAGGAGCCTTCCCTTAAAGGGTCCATTCCCACAGAGCCCTCGTCGAAAAAGGGGCACAGGGTTCTCCCCTCCACCACCCCACTCACTGCAGCCCCCTGGGCTACGTGGTGGACCTCAGTTTCGATGAGAACGACGGTATAGAGTTTTCACTCATTTTGTTCAGCTTCCAAGGAATGTTTTTGTGGGAGTCATCATCGATCCACGCTTGTGAACCTCACCTGGCAATGAGCAACCTCGGTGACTTGGAGCAAGGAGACTCTTACCGTCGTCAGCTATGAAGGGCCACACTCAGGTAACAGAGGGCACGGGCATGCGGGTGTTCCCCGTCCTCCCTGGGTATCTTCCCACAGCCAGAAGAGCCGGAGGCAACCCTCAATCCGTCCAAGGAAACCCGACCTGCCATGCGTATGCAAGGAGACAAAAGAGAGGGATGCCCATGAAACATAACCATGACTGGCCTGTTCCGCAGCCTGCTGTTCCTCACTACACACTCCTTAGGGACTGCAGCCTTTTCAGTTTCCTATGCCATGCCTGCCTCATCTCAGTTCCAATGGGGCTCCTGAGCTGCCCAGGAAACTCTTCCAGCCACAGGAAACCCATCTGAGAATCTCCTTCCAACCCTACAAACGAATGTGACCCTGACACCTTCCCTCCATGGGATGTCCAAGCATGGAAGGACCAACTTGAGAAAGTACGTCCTCTGGAGACCTCCTGCCTTTCTGGGATATCGCCACGTGCATCTCGGAGCCCCACATGACATAGATTCCAACAGGAGCCCCAGTCCCAACCATACGCTCCGAAGCCTGAACCCCACAATTGTGCAGGAGAGGAGACCCTCAACGCCTGTCCAGCGCCTAGAAAGGCACTTGGCAAAGAGGTGAATTCCATCACTCTCTACTTCCTTCAGGCATAGGCAACAATCCTTAGGAACTACTTTGGACCCAGTCACGCCTTTCCTCTGCCCAAACCATTCACGACTGTCCTATGCTCAAAAACTAGAAGCTGATGTCTCGGGTTCACAGGTGCCTCCTCCAAAAAAATTCATTCCTGAGGTCTGCCACAACAGTGGCTCATTCGGGATCCAAACTGCGTATATGCTCTATCAGAAGGCACATCAACCACCGTGCCTGAAGCCTCACGGGTGGACCAAAAGCACACAACGATACTAAGGCTTTTTCCTGAAGCACTTCTGATGCCCCAACTCGAGAGCCAACCATCTATCAGGGGGATCCATTCCCGAAAGTGGCAGTCAAAGGACCGGCTTCTGGTAAGACCCACTTTCTCCATTTGCATTCCCTCAAATGGCCATCTACTCATCCAGGCGCTGGTCCCACTGGAGACCCACAATTCCTTCCCTTGGTGGACAAACGCTCTTGCCAACATTGTGGGACAATACCACTGGCAACACTGAAGAATTTCCAAAAAACTAGAAAACCCACCACACTCCCGGAAACACCAGGTCCCTGTGCTTTAAAGAAGGGTCTTCCATGCTTTGCGCTGGGTCTGCCTCCGCCTTCCTCCTAAAGTGGACCTCAATTTTCACTGGAAGACCCAGCAGACCGGCATGGTTCCACTGTCCTGGGAATAAGCATCTCCAGTCCACAAGAGGACGAAACTTCTTCTCCTGTGCCATGGCCCAGAACCTCCTAGTACGGCTGAACCCTACAGCCGAACACCCACTAGGATATAATCCCGGGCAGGCCAAGGTCTTCGTCAACGTCCTGAGCTCTGCATCACCCATGTATGCTGAAACCAAACGAGGACTGACACTCAGCCTAACGCCACCTGAACTCGGCTGGAAGGAGCCTTCCCTTAAAGGGTCCATTCCCACAGAGCCCTCGTCGAAAAAGGGGCACAGGGTTCTCCCCTCCACCACCCCACTCACTGCAGCCCCCTGGGCTACGTGGTGGACCTCAGTTTCGATGAGAACGACGGTATAGAGTTTTCACTCATTTTGTTCAGCTTCCAAGGAATGTTTTTGTGGGAGTCATCATCGATCCACGCTTGTGAACCTCACCTGGCAATGAGCAACCTCGGTGACTTGGAGCAAGGAGACTCTTACCATCGTCAGCTATGAAGGGGCACACTCAGGTAACAGAGGGCACGGGCATGCGGGTGTTCCCCGTCCTCCCTGGGTATCTTCCCACAGCCAGAAGAGCCGGCGGCAACCCTCAATCCGTCCAAGGAAACCCGACCTGCCATGCGTATGCAAGGAGACAAAAGAGAGGGATGCCCATGAAACATAACCATGACTGGCCTGTTCCGCAGCCTGCTATTCCTCACTACACACTCCTTAGGGACTGCAGCCTTTTCAGTTTCCTATGCCATGCCTGCCTCATCTCAGTTCCAATGGGGCTCCTGAGCTGCCCAGGAAACTCTTCCAGCCACAGGAAACCCATCTGAGAATCTCCTTCCAACCCTACAAACGAATGTGACCCTGACACCTTCCCTCCATGGGATGTCCAAGCATGGAAGGACCAACTTGAGAAAGTACGTCCTCTGGAGACCTCCTGCCTTTCTGGGATATCGCCACGTGCATCTCGGAGCCCCACATGACATAGATTCCAACAGGAGCCCCAGTCCCAACCATACGCTCCGAAGCCTGAACCCCACAATTGTGCAGGAGAGGAGACCCTCAACGCCTGTCCAGCGCCTAGAAAGGCACTTGGCAAAGAGGTGAATTCCATCACTCTCTACTTCCTTCAGGCATAGGCAACAATCCTTAGGAACTACTTTGGACCCAGTCACGCCTTTCCTCTGCCCAAACCATTCACGACTGTCCTATGCTCAAAAACTAGAAGCTGATGTCTCGGGTTCACAGGTGCCTCCTCCAAAAAAATTCATTCCTGAGGTCTGCCACAACAGTGGCTCATTCGGGATCCAAACTGCGTATATGCTCTATCAGAAGGCACATCAACCACCGTGCCTGAAGCCTCACGGGTGGACCAAAACACACAACGATACTAAGGCTTTTTCCTGAAGCACTTCTGATGCCCCAACTCGAGAGCCAACCATCTATCAGGGGGATCCATTCCCGAAAGTGGCAGTCAAAGGACCGGCTTCTGGTAAGACCCACTTTCTCCATTTGCATTCCCTCAAATGGCCATCTACTCATCCAGGCGCTGGTCCCACTGGAGACCCACAATTCCTTCCCTTGGTGGACAAACGCTCTTGCCAACATTGTGGGACAATACCACTGGCAACACTGAAGAATTTCCAAAAAACTAGAAAACCCACCACACTCCCGGAAACACCAGGTCCCTGTGCTTTAAAGAAGGGTCTTCCATGCTTTGCGCTGAGTCTGCCTCCGCCTTCCTCCTAAAGTGGACCTCAATTTTCACTGGAAGACCCAGCAGACCGGCATGGTTCCACTGTCCTGGGAATAAGCATCTCCAGTCCACAAGAGGACGAAACTTCTTCTCCTGTGCCATGGCCCAGAACCTCCTAGTACGGCTGAACCCTACAGCCGAACACCCACTAGGATATAATCCCGGGCAGGCCAAGGTCTTCGTCAACGTCCTGAGCTCTGCATCACCCATGTATGCTGAAACCAAACGAGGACTGACACTCAGCCTAACGCCACCTGAACTCGGCTGGAAGGAGCCTTCCCTTAAAGGGTCCATTCCCACAGAGCCCTCGTCAAAAAAGGGGCACAGGGTTCTCCCCTCCACCACCCAACTCACTGCAGCCCCCTGGGCTACGTGGTGGACCTCAGTTTCGATGAGAACGACGGTATAGAGTTTTCACTCATTTTGTTCAGCTTCCAAGGAATGTTTTTGTGGGAGTCATCATCGATCCACGCTTGTGAACCTCACCTGGCAATGAGCAACCTCGGTGACTTGGAGCAAGGAGACTCTTACCATCGTCAGCTATGAAGGGCCACACTCAGGTAACAGAGGGCACGGGCATGCGGGTGTTCCCCGTCCTCCCTGGGTATCTTCCCACAGCCAGAAGAGCCGGCGGCAACCCTCAATCCGTCCAAGGAAACCCGACCTGCCATGCGTATGCAAGGAGACAAAAGAGAGGGATGCCCATGAAACATAACCATGACTGGCCTGTTCCGCAGCCTGCTGTTCCTCACTACACACTCCTTAGGGACTGCAGCCTTTTCAGTTTCCTATGCCATGCCTGCCTCATCTCAGTTCCAATGGGGCTCCTGAGCTGCCCAGGAAACTCTTCCAGCCACATGAAACCCATCTGTGAATCTCCTTCCAACCCTACAAACGAATGTGACCCTGACACCTTCCCTCCATGGGATGTCCAAGCATGGAAGGACCAACTTGAGAAAGTACGTCCTCTGGAGACCTCCTGCCTTTCTGGGATATCGCCACGTGCATCTCGGAGCCCCACATGACATAGATTCCAACAGGAGCCCCAGTCCCAACCATACGCTCCGAAGCCTGAACCCCACAATTGTGCAGGAGAGGAGACCCTCAACGCCTGTCCAGCGCCTAGAAAGGCACTTGGCAAAGAGGTGAATTCCATCACTCTCTACTTCCTTCAGGCATAGGCAACAATCCTTAGGAACTCCTTTGGACCCAGTTACGCCTTTCCTCTGCCCAAACCATTCACGACTGTCCTATGCTCAAAAACTAGAAGCTGATGTCTCGGGTTCACAGGTGCCTCCTCCAAAAAAATTCATTCCTGAGGTCTGCCACAATAGTGGCTCATTCGGGATTCAAACTGCGTATATGCTCTATCATATGGCACATCAACCACCGAGCCTGAAGCCTCAGGGGCAAACCAAAAGCACACAACGATACTAAGGCTTTTTCCTGAAACACTTCTGATGCCCCAACTCGAGAGTCAACCATCTATCAGGAGGATCCATTCCCAGAAGTTGCAGCCAAAACCGGCTTGTGGTAAGACCCAGTTTCTCCATTTGCATTCCCTCAAATGGCCATCTACTCATCCAGTCGGTGGTCCCTCTTTAGACCCACCCTTCCTTCCCTTGGTGGACAAACGCTCTTGCCAACATTGTGGGACAATACCATTGGCAACACTGTAGCATTTCCGGAAAACGATAAAACCCTCCACATTCCCGGAAACACCAGGCCCCTGTGCACTATAGAAGGCTCTCCCATGCTTTGCGCTGGGTCTCCTTCCGCCTTCCACCTAAAGTGCTCCTCAATTTTCACTGGAAGACCCAGCAGACCAGCATGGTTCCACTGGCCTGGGAATAAGCATCTCCAGTCCACAAGAGGACAAAACTTCTTCTCCTGTGCCATGGCCCAGAACCTCCTAGTACAGCTGAACCCTACAGCCGAACACCCACAAAGATATAATCCCGGGCAGGCCTAGGTCTACCTCAACGTCCTGAGCTCTGCATCACCCATGCATGCTGAAACCAAACGAGGACTGACACGCAGAGGACAACAGGCTCGGAGCCTAAAGCCACCTGAACTCGGCTGGAAGGAGCCTTCCCTTCCAGGGTCCATTCCCACAGAGCCCCCGTCGAAAAAGGGGCACAGGGTTCTCCCCTCCACCACCAAATTCACTGCAGCCCCCTGGGCTACGTGGTGGACCTCAGTTTCGATGAGAACGACGGTATAGAGTTTTCACTCATTTTGTTCAGCTTCCAAGGAATGTTTTTGTGGGAGTCATCATCGATCCACGCTTGTGACCCTCACCTGGCAAGGAGCAACCTCGGTGACTCTGGGCAAGGAGACTCTTACCATCGTCAGCCATGAAGGGCCACACTCAGGTAACAGAGGGCACGGGCATGCGGGTGTTCACCGTCCTCCCTGGGTATCTTCCCACAGCCAGAAGAGCCGGAGGCAACCCTCAATCCGTCCGAGGAAACCCGACCTGCCATGCGTATGCAAAGAGACAAAAGAGAGGGATGCCCATGAAACATAACCATGACTGCCCTGCTCCGCAGCCTGCTGTTCCTCACTACACACTCCTTAGGGACTGCAGCCTTTTCAGTTTCCTATGCCATGCCTGCCTCATCTCAGTTCCAATGGGGCTCCAAAGCTGCCCAGGAAACTCTTCAAGCCACAGGAAACCCATCTGTGAATCTCCATCCAACCCTACAAACGAATGTGACCCTGACACCTTCCCTCCATGGGATGTCCAAGCATGGAAGGACCAACTTGAGAAAGTACGTCCTCTGGAGACCTCCTGCCTTTCTGGGATATCGCCACGTGCATCTCGGAGCCCCACATGACATAGATTCCAACAGGAGCCCCAGTCCCAACCATACGCTCCGAAGCCTGAACCCCACAATTGTGCAGGAGAGGAGACCCTCAACGCCTGTCCAGCGCCTAGAAAGGCACTTGGCAAAGAGGTGAATTCCATCACTCTCTACTTCCTTCAGGCATAGGCAACAATCCTTAGGAACTCCTTTGGACCCAGTTACGCCTTTCCTCTGCCCAAACCATTCACGACTGTCCTATGCTCAAAAACTAGAAGCTGATGTCTCGGGTTCACAGGTGCCTCCTCCAAAAAAATTCATTCCTGAGGTCTGCCACAACAGTGGCTCATTCGGGATCCAAACTGCGTATATGCTCTATCAGAAGGCACATCAACCACCGTGCCTGAAGCCTCACGGGTGGACCAAAAGCACACAACGATACTAAGGCTTTTTCCTGAAGCACTTCTGATGCCCCAACTCGAGAGCCAACCATCTATCAGGGGGATCCATTCCCGAAAGTGGCAGTCAAAGGACCGGCTTCTGGTAAGACCCACTTTCTCCATTTGCATTCCCTCAAATGGCCATCTACTCATCCAGGCGCTGGTCCCACTGGAGACCCACAATTCCTTCCCTTGGTGGACAAACGCTCTTGCCAACATTGTGGGACAATACCACTGGCAACACTGAAGAATTTCCAAAAAACTAGAAAACCCACCACACTCCCGGAAACACCAGGTCCCTGTGCTTTAAAGAAGGGTCTTCCATGCTTTGCGCTAGGTCTGCCTCCGCCTTCCTCCTAAAGTGGACCTCAATTTTTACTGGAAGACCCAGCAGACTGGCATGGTTCCACTGTCCTGGGAATAAGCATCTCCAGTCCACAAGAGGACGAAACTTCTTCTCCTGTGCCATGGCCCAGAACCTCCTAGTACGGCTGAACCCTACAGCCGAACACCCACTAGGATATAATCCCGGGCAGGCCAAGGTCTTCGTCAACGTCCTGAGCTCTGCATCACCCATGTATGCTGAAACCAAACGAGGACTGACACTCAGCCTAACGCCACCTGAACTCGGCTGGAAGGAGCCTTCCCTTAAAGGGTCCATTCCCACAGAGCCCTCGTCGAAAAAGGGGCACAGGGTTCTCCCCTCCACCACCCCACTCACTGCAGCCCCCTGGGCTACGTGGTGGACCTCAGTTTCGATGAGAACGACGGTATAGAGTTTTCACTCATTTTGTTCAGCTTCCAAGGAATGTTTTTGTGGGAGTCATCATCGATCCACGCTTGTGAACCTCACCTGGCAAGGAGCAACCTCGGTGACTTGGAGCAAGGAGACTCTTACCGTCGTCAGCTATGAAGGGCCACACTCAGGTAACAGAGGGCACGGGCATGCGGGTGTTCCCCGTCCTCCCTGGGTATCTTCCCACAGCCAGAAGAGCCGGAGGCAACCCTCAATCCGTCCAAGGAAACCCGACCTGCCATGCGTATGCAAGGAGACAAAAGAGAGGGATGCCCATGAAACATAACCATGACTGGCCTGTTCCGCAGCCTGCTGTTCCTCACTACACACTCCTTAGGGACTGCAGCCTTTTCAGTTTCCTATGCCATGCCTGCCTCATCTCAGTTCCAATGGGGCTCCTGAGCTGCCCAGGAAACTCTTCCAGCCACAGGAAACCCATCTGAGAATCTCCTTCCAACCCTACAAACGAATGTGACCCTGACACCTTCCCTCCATGGGATGTCCAAGCATGGAAGGACCAACTTGAGAAAGTACGTCCTCTGGAGACCTCCTGCCTTTCTGGGATATCGCCACGTGCATCTCGGAGCCCCACATGACATAGATTCCAACAGGAGCCCCAGTCCCAACCATACGCTCCGAAGCCTGAACCCCACAATTGTGCAGGAGAGGAGACCCTCAACGCCTGTCCAGCGCCTAGAAAGGCACTTGGCAAAGAGGTGAATTCCATCACTCTCTACTTCCTTCAGGCATAGGCAACAATCCTTAGGAACTACTTTGGACCCAGTCACGCCTTTCCTCTGCCCAAACCATTCACGACTGTCCTATGCTCAAAAACTAGAAGCTGATGTCTCGGGTTCACAGGTGCCTCCTCCAAAAAAATTCATTCCTGAGGTCTGCCACAACAGTGGCTCATTCGGGATCCAAACTGCGTATATGCTCTATCAGAAGGCACATCAACCACCGTGCCTGAAGCCTCACGGGTGGACCAAAACACACAACGATACTAAGGCTTTTTCCTGAAGCACTTCTGATGCCCCAACTCGAGAGCCAACCATCTATCAGGGGGATCCATTCCCGAAAGTGGCAGTCAAAGGACCGGCTTCTGGTAAGACCCACTTTCTCCATTTGCATTCCCTCAAATGGCCATCTACTCATCCAGGCGCTGGTCCCACTGGAGACCCACAATTCCTTCCCTTGGTGGACAAACGCTCTTGCCAACATTGTGGGACAATACCACTGGCAACACTGAAGAATTTCCAAAAACTAGAAAACCCACCACACTCCCGGAAACACCAGGTCCCTGTGCTTTAAAGAAGGGTCTTCCATGCTTTGCGCTGGGTCTGCCTCCGCTTCCTCCTAAAGTGGACCTCAATTTTCACTGGAAGACCCAGCAGACCGGCATGGTTCCACTGTCCTGGGAATAAGCATCTCCAGTCCACAAGAGGACGAAACTTCTTCTCCTGTGCCATGGCCCAGAACCTCCTAGTACGGCTGAAACCTACAGCCGAACACCCACTAGGATATAATCCCGGGCAGGCCAAGGTCTTCGTCAACGTCCTGAGCTCTGCATCACCCATGTATGCTGAGAAACCAAACGAGGACTGACACTCAGCCTAACGCCACCTGAACTCGGCTGGAAGGAGCCTTCCCTTAAAGGGTCCATTCCCACAGAGCCCTCGTCGAAAAAGGGGCACAGGGTTCTCCCCTCCACCACCCAACTCACTGCAGCCCCCTGGGCTACGTGGTGGACCTCAGTTTCGATGAGAACGACGGTATAGAGTTTTCACTCATTTTGTTCAGCTTCCAAGGAATGTTTTTGTGGGAGTCATCATCGATCCACGCTTGTGAACCTCACCTGGCAATGAGCAACCTCGGTGACTTGGAGCAAGGAGACTCTTACCATCGTCAGCTATGAAGGGCCACACTCAGGTAACAGAGGGCACGGGGCATGCGGGTGTTCCCCGTCCTCCCTGGGTATCTTCCCACAGCCAGAAGAGCCGGCGGCAACCCTCAATCCGTCCAAGGAAACCCGACCTGCATGCGTATGCAAGGAGACAAAAGAGAGGGATGCCCATGAAACATAACCATGACTGGCCTGTTCCGCAGCCTGCTGTTCCTCACTACACACTCCTTAGGGACTGCAGCCTTTTCAGTTTCCTATGCCATGCATGCCTCATCTCAGTTCCAATGGGGCTCCTGAGCTGCCCAGGAAACTCTTCCAGCCACATGAAACCCATCTGTGAATCTCCTTCCAACCCTACAACGAATGTGACCCTGACACCTTCCCTCCATGGGATGTCCAAGCATGGAAGGACCAACTTGAGAAAGTACGTCCCTCTGGAGACCTCCTGCCTTTCTGGGATATCGCCACGTGCATCTCGGAGCCCACATGACATAGATTCCAACAGGAGCCCCAGTCCCAACCATACGCTCCGAAGCCTGAACCCCACAATTGTGCAGGAGAGGAGACCCTCAACGCCTGTCCAGCGCCTAGAAAGGCACTTGGCAAAGAGGTGAATTCCATCACTCTCTACTTCCTTCAGGCATAGGCAACAATCCTTAGGAACTCCTTTGGACCAGTTACGCCTTTCTCTGCCCAAACCATTCACGACTGTCCTATGCTCAAAAACTAGAAGCTGATGTCTCGGGTTCACAGGTGCCTCCTCCAAAAAAATTCATTCCTGAGGTCTGCCACAATAGTGGCTCATTCGGGATTCAAACTGCGTATATGCTCTATCATATGGCACATCAACCACCGAGCCTGAAGCCTCAGGGCAAACCAAAAGCACACAACGATACTAAGGCTTTTTCCTGAAACACTTCTGATGCCCCAACTCGAGAGTCAACCATCTATCAGGAGGATCCATTCCCAGAAGTTGCAGCCAAAACCGGCTTGTGGTAAGACCCAGTTTCTCCATTTGCATTCCCTCAAATGGCCATCTACTCATCCAGTCGGTGGTCCCTCTTTAGACCCACCCTTCCTTCCTTGGTGGACAAACGCTCTTGCCAACATTGTGGGACAATACCATTGGCACACTGTAGCATTTCCGGAAACGATAAAACCCTCCACATTCCCGGAAACACCAGGCCCCTGTGCACTATAGAAGGCTCTCCCATGCTTTGCGCTGGGTCTCCTTCCGCCTTCCACCTAAAGTGCTCCTCAATTTTCACTGGAAGACCCAGCAGACCGGCATGGTTCCACTGGCCTGGGAATAAGCATCTCCAGTCCACAAGAGGACAAAACTTCTTCTCCTGTGCCATGGCCCAGAACCTCCTAGTACAGCTGAACCCTACAGCCGAACACCCACAAAGATATAATCCCGGGCAGGCCTAGGTCTACCTCAACGTCCTGAGCTCTGCATCACCCATGCATGCTGAAACCAAACGAGGACTGACACGCAGAGGACAACAGGCTCGGAGCCTAAAGCCACCTGAACTCGGCTGGAAGGAGCCTTCCTTCCAGGGTCCATTCCCACAGAGCCCCCGTCGAAAAAGGGGCACAGGGTTCTCCCCTCCACCACCAAATTCACTGCAGCCCCCTGGGCCTACGTGGTGGACCTCAGTTTCGATGAGAACGACGGTATAGAGTTTTCACTCATTTTGTTCAGCTTCCAAGGAATGTTTTTGTGGGAGTCATCATCGATCCACGCTTGTGACCCTCACCTGGCAAGGAGCAACCTCGGTGACTCTGGGCAAGGAGACTCTTACCATCGTCAGCCATGAAGGGCCACACTCAGGTAACAGAGGGCACGGGCATGCGGGTGTTCACCGTCCTCCAAGGGTATCTTCCACAGCCAGAAGAGCCGGAGGCAACCCTCAATCCGTCCGAGGAAACCCGACCTGCCATGCGTATGCAAAGAGACAAAAGAGAGGGATGCCCATGAAACATAACCATGACTGGCCTGTTCCGCAGCCTGCTGTTCCTCACTACACACTCCTTAGGGACTGCAGCCTTTTCAGTTTCCTATGCCATGCCTGCCTCATCTCAGTCCAATGGGGCTCCAAAGCTGCCCAGGAAACTCTTCAAGCCACAGGAAACCCATCTGTGAATCTCCATCCAACCCTACAAACGAATGTGACCCTGACACCTTCCCTCCATGGGATGTCCAAGCATGGAAGGACCACTTGAGAAAGTACGTCCTCTGGAGACCTCCTGCCTTTCTGGGATATCGCCACGTGCATCTCGGAGCCCCACATGACATAGATTCCAACAGGAGCCCCAGTCCCAACCTACGCTCCGAAGCCTGAACCCCACAATTGTGCAGGAGAGGAGACCCTCAACGCCTGAACAGCGCCTAGAAAGGCACTTGGCAAAGAGGTGAATTCCATCACTCTCTACTTCCTTCAGGCATAGGCAACAATCCTTAGGAACTCCTTTGGACCCAGTTACGCCTTTCCTCTGCCCAAACCATTCACGACTGTCCTATGCTCAAAAACTAGAAGCTGATGTCTCGGGTTCACAGGTGCCTCCTCCAAAAAAATTCATTCCTGAGGTCTGCCACAACAGTGGCTCATTCGGGATCCAAACTGCGTATATGCTCTATCAGAAGGCACATCAACCACGTGCCTGAAGCCTCACGGGTGGACCAAAACACACAACGATACTAAGGCTTTTTCCTGAAGCACTTCTGATGCCCCAACTCGAGAGCCAACCATCTATCAGGGGATCCATTCCCGAAAGTGGCAGTCAAAGGACCGGCTTCTGGTAAGACCCACTTTCTCCATTTGCATTCCTCAAATGGCCATCTACTCATCCAGGCGCTGGTCCCACTGGAGACCCACAATTCCTTCCCTTGGTGGACAAACGCTCTTGCCAACATTGTGGACAATACCACTGGCAACACTGAAGAATTTCCAAAAAACTAGAAAACCCACCACACTCCCGGAAACACCAGGTCCCTGTGCTTTAAAGAAGGGTCTTTCCATGCTTTGCGCTGGGTCTGCCTCCGCCTTCCTCCTAAAGTGGACCTCATTTTCACTGGAAGACCCAGCAGACCGGCATGGTTCCACTGTCCTGGGAATAAGCATCTCCAGTCCACAAGAGGACGAAACTTCTTCTCCTGTGCCATGGCCCAGAACCTCCTAGTACGGCTGAACCCTACAGCCGAACACCCACTAGGATATAATCCCGGGCAGGCCAAGGTCTTCGTCAACGTCTGAGCTCTGCATCACCCATGTATGCTGAACAAACGAGGACTGACACTCAGCCTAACGCCACCTGAACTCGGCTGGAAGGAGCCTTCCCTTAAAGGGTCCATTCCCACAGAGCCCTCGTCGAAAAAGGGGCACAGGGTTCTCCCCTCCACCACCCAACTCACTGCAGCCCCCTGGGCTACGTGGTGGACCTCAGTTTCGATGAGAACGACGGTATAGAGTTTCACTCATTTTGTTCAGCTTCCAAGGAATGTTTTTGTGGAGTCATCATCGTCCACGCTTGTGAACCTCACCTGGCAATGTTGTGAACCTCACCTGGCAATGAGCAACCTCGGTGACTTGGAGCAAGGAGACTCTTACCATCGTCAGCTATGAAGGGCCACACTCAGGTAACAGAGGGCACGGGCATGCGGGTGTTCCCCGTCCTCCCTGGGTATCTTCCCACAGCCAGAAGAGCCGGCGGCAACCCTCAATCCGTCCAAGGAAACCCGACCTGCCATGCGTATGCAAGGAGACAAAAGAGAGGGATGCCCATGAAACATAA
>NW_027511359.1:0-25909 GCF_048772815.1 Callospermophilus lateralis
CCTCTCAATGAAAGTGCTTTCCACAGTTTGTGCCTAGGGCTACCTGAAGAGGAAACAAACCATAGAGAAAAATCTGCGAACTCCTTTATTTTGTCAAGTTTCAAAGAGCTACTACAAACCATGTTGGATTTAGAGTTCCAAATTCATCTATCTATATATGAGAGAACAGAGTGAAACCTAAATATAAAAACAGCTACTGTCGACGAACGCTTCAACATAGAAGAACAAAAATGGTGAGCCAAGTGGGACATGTGTACTCATCATTACCACCAAGTATTATCAAGATTGGGTGAAAAAATATTTGCTGGTATTTCGGAAACTCGTTATTTCTTAGAAGCTTGGCAACCCCTCTCAATGAAAGTGCTTTTCCACAGTCTGTGCCTAGGGCTACTTGAAGAACAAACAAACCATAGAGAATAATCTGAGAACTCCTTTATTTTGTCAAGTTTCAAAGAGCTACTACAAAGCATGTTGGATTTACAGTTCCAAATTATCTATCTATATAGGAGAGAACAGAGGGAAACCTAAATATAAATCTGCTACTGTAGTCGAAAGCTTCAACCTAGAAGAACAAAATTTGGTGAGCTAAGTGGGATTTGTGTTCCGATCATTAGCAACAGGTACCATCAAGACTGGGTGAAAAAATATTTGCTGGTATTTCAGAAACTCGTTCTTTCTTAGAAGCTTGGCAACCCCTCTCAATGAAAATGCTTTTCCACAGTCTGTGCCTAGGGCTACTTGAAGAGCAAACAAACCATAGAGACAAAACTGAGAACTCCTTTATTTTGTCAAGTTTCAAAGAGATACTACAAACCATGTCTTATTTAGAGTTTCAAATTTATCTATCTATATAGGAGAGAACAGAGGGAAACCTAAATATAAAAACTGCTACTGTAGACGAACACTCCAACCTGGAAAAACAAAATTTGGTGAGCCACGTGGGATTTGTGTACTGATCATTACCACCAAGTACCATCAAGATTGGGTGAAAAAATATTTGCTGGTATTTCGGTAACTCGTAATTTCTTATAAGCTTTGCAACCCCTCTCAATGAAAGTGCTTTTCCACATTCTGTGCCTAGGGCTACTTGAAGAGGAAACAAACCATAGAGACAAAACTGAGAACTCCTATATTTTGTCAAGTTTCAGAGAGCTACTACATACCATGCTGGATTTAGGGTTCCAAATTCATCTATCTATATAGGAGAGAACAGAGGGGAAAGAAATATAAAAACTGCTACTGTAGACGAATGCTTCATCCTAGAAGAACAAAATTTGTTGAGCCAAGTGGGATTTGGGTACTTATCATTAGCATCAAGTATCATCAAGATTGGGTGAAAAAATATTTGCTGGTATTTCGGAAACTCGTAATTTCTTAGAAGCTTGGCAACCCCTCTCAATGAAAGTGCTTTTCCACAGTCTGTGCCTAGGGCTACTTGAAGAGGAAACAAATCATAGAGACAAAACTGACAACTCCTTTATTTTGTCAAGTTTCAAAGAGCTACTACAAACCATGTTGGATTTAGAGTTCCAAATTCATCTATCTATATAGGAGAGAACAGAGGGAAACCTAAATATAAAAACTGCTACTGTAGACGAACGTTTCAACCTAGAAGAACAAAATTTGTTGAGCCAAGTGGGATTTGTGTACTGATCATTACCACCAAGTATCAACAAGATTGGGTGAAATAATATTTGCTGGTATTTCGGAAACTCGTTATTTCTTAGAAGCTTGGTAACCCATCTCAATGAAAGTGATTTCCACAGTCTGTGCCTAGGTCTACTTTTAGAGGAAACAAACCATAGAGACAAAACTGAGAACTCCTTTATTTTGTCAAGTTTCAAAGAACTACTACAAACCATGTTGGATTTAGAGTTCCAAATTCATCTATCTATATAGGAGAGAACAGAAGGAAACCTAAATATAAAAACTGATACTGTAGACGAAAGCTTCAAACTGGAAGAACAAAACTTCGTGAGCCAAGTGGGATTTGTGTACTGATCATTAGCACCAAGTATCATCAAATTTGGGTGAAAAAATATTTGCTGGTATTTCGGAAACTCGTTATTTCTTAGAAGCTTGGCAAACCCTCTCAATGAAAGTGCTTTTCCACAGTCTGTGCCTAGGGCTACTTGAAGAGGAAACAATCCATAGAGACAAAACTGAGAACTCCTTTATTTTGTTAAGTTTCAAAGAGCTACTACAAACCATGTTGGATTTAGAGTTCCAAATTCATCTATCTATATATGAGAGAACAGAGGAAAACCTAAATATAAAAACTGCTACTGTAGACGAAAGCTTCAAACTGGAAGAACAAAACTTCGTGAGCCAAGTGGGATTTGTGTACTGATCATTACCACGAGGTATCATCAAGATTGGGTGAAAAAATATTTGCTGGAATTTCGGAAACTCGTTCTTTCTTAGAAGCTTGGCAACCCCTCTCAATGAAAGTGCTTTTCCACAGTCTGTGCCTAGGGCTACTTGAAGAGGAAACAAACCATAGTGACAAAACTGAGAACTCCTTTATTTTGTCAAGGTTTAAAGAGCTACTACAAACCATGTTAAATTAAGAGTTCCAAATTCATCTATCTATACAGGAGAGAACAGAGAGAAACCTAAATATAAAAACTGCTACTGTAGACGAACGCTTCAACCAAGAACAACAAAACTTCGTGAGCCAAGTGGGATTTGTGTACTGATCATTACCTCCAAGTATCATCAAGATTGGGTGAAAAAATAATTGCTGGTATTTCGAAAACTCGTTATTTCTTAGAAGCTTGGCAACCCCTCTCAATGAAAGTGCTTTTCCACAGTCTGTGCCTAGGGCCATTTGAAGAGGAAACAAACCATAGAGACAAATCTGAGAACTCCTTTATTTTGTCAAGTTTCAAAGAGCTACTACAAACCATGTTGGATTTAGAGTTCCAAATTCATCTATCTATATAGGAGAGACCCGAGGGAAACTTAAATATAAAAACTGCTACTGTAGACGAACGCTTCAACTTAGAAGAACAAAATTTGTGAGCCACGTGGGATTTGTGTACTGATCATTACCACCAAGTATCATCAAGATTGGGTGAAAAAATATTTGCTGGTATTTCGGAAACTCGTTATTTCTTAGAAGATTGGAAACCCCTCTCAATGAAAGTGCTATTCCACAGTCTGTGCCTAGGGCTACTTTAAGAGGAAACAAACCATAGAGGCAAATCTGAGAACTCCTTTATTTTGTCAAGTTTCAAAGAGCTACTACAAACCATGTTGGATTTAGAGTTCCAAATTCATCTATCTATATAGGAGAGAACAGAGGGAAACCTAAATATAAAAACTGCTACTGTACACGAACGCTTCAACCTAGAAGAACTAAATTTGGTGAGCCAAGTTCGAATTGTGTACTGATCATTACCACCAAGTATCATCAAGATTGGGTGAAAAAATATTTGCTGGTATTTCGGAAACTCGTTATTTCTTAGAAGCTTGGCAACCCCTCTCAATGAAAGCACTTTTCCACAGTCTGTGCCTAGTGCTACTTGAAAAGGAAACAAACCATAGAGACAAATCTGAGAACTCCTTTATTTTGTCAAGTTTCAAAGAGCTACTACAAACCATGTTGGATTTAGAGTTCCAAATTCATCTATCTATATATGAGAGAACACAGGGGAACCTAAATATAAAAACTGCTACTGTAGACGAACGCTTCAACCAGGAAGAACAAAATTTGGTGAGCCAAGTAGGATTTGTGTACTGATCATTACCACCAATATCATCAAGATTGGGTGAAAAAATATTTGCTGTTATTTCGGAAACTCGTTATTTCTTAGAAGCTTGGCAACCCCTCTCAATGAAAGTGCTTTCCACAGTCTGTGCCTAGGGCTACTTGAAATGGAAACAAACCATAGAGACAAAACTGAGAACTCCTTTATTTTGTCAAGTTTCAAAGAGCTACTACAAACCATGTTGGATTTAGAGTTCCACATTCATCTATCTGTATAGGAGAGAACAGAGGGAAACCAAAATATAAAAACTGCTACTGTACACGAACGCTTCAACCTAGAAGAACTAAATTTGGTGAGCCAAGGTGGATTTTGGTACTGATCGTTAGCAACAAGTATCATCAAGATTGGGTGAAAAAATATTTGCTGGTATTTCGGAAACTCGTTATTTCTTAGAAGCTTGGCAACCCCTCTCAATGAAAGTGCTTTTCCACAGTCTGTGCCTAGGGCTACTTGAAGAGGAAACAAACCATGGAGACAAAAGTGAGAACTCCTTTTTTTTGTCAAGTTTCAAAGAGCTACTACAAACCATGTTGGATTAAGAGTTCTAAATTCATCTATCTATATAGGAGAGAACAGAGAGAAACCTAAATATAAAAACTGCAACTGTAGACGAACGCTTCAACCTAGAAGAACAAAACTTCGTGAGCCAAGTGGGATTTGTGTACTGATCATTACCACCAAGTATCATCAAGATTGGGTGAAAAAATATTTGCTAGTATTTCGGAAACTCGTTATTTCTTAGAAGCTTGGCAACCCCTCTCAATGAAAGTGCTTTTCCACACTCTGTGCCTAGGGCTACTTGAAGAGGAAACAAACCATAGAGACAAATCTGAGAACTCCTTTACTTTGTCAAGTTTCAAAGAGCTACTACAAACCATGTTGGATTTAGAGTTCCAAATTCATCTATCTAAATAGGAGAGAACAAAGGGAAACCTAAATATAAAAACTGCTAGTGTAGACGAAAGCTTCATACTAGAAGAACAAAATTTCGTGAGCCAAGTGGGATTTGTGTACTGATCATTACCACCAAGAATCATCAAATTTGGGTGAAAAAATATTTGCTGGTATTTCGAAACTCGTTATTTCTTAGAAGCTTGGCAACCCCTCTCAATGAAAGTGCTTTTCCACAGTCTGTGCCTAGGGCTACTTGAAGAGGAAACAAACCATAGAGACAAATCTGAGACCTCCTTTATTTTGTCAAGTTTCAAAGAGCTACTACAATCCATGTTGGATTTAGAGTTCCAAATTCATCTATCTATATAGGAGAGAACCGAGGGAAACTTAAATATAAAAACTGCTACTTTAGACGAACGCTTCAACCTAGAAGAACAAAATTTGGTAAGCCAAGTGGGAATTGTGTACAGATCATTACCACCAAGTATCATCAAGATTGGGTGAAAAAATATTTGCTGGTATTTCGGAAACTCGATATTTCTTAGAAGCTTGGCAACCCCTCTCAATGAACGTGCTTTTCCACAGTCTGTGCCTAGGGCTCCTTGAAGAGGAAACAAACCATAGAGACAAAATTCAGAACTAATTTATTTTGTCAAGTTTCAAAGAGCTACTACAAACCATGTTGGATTTAGAGTTCCAAATTCATCTATCTATATAGGAGAGAACAGAGGGAAACCTAAATATAAAAACTGCTACTGTACAAGAATGCTTCATCCTAGATGAACAAAATTTGCTTACCAAGTGGGATTTGTGTGCTGATCATTACCACCAAGTATCATCAAATTTGGATGAAAAAATATTTGCTGGTATTTCGGAAACTCGATATTTCTTAGAAGCTTGGCAACCCATCTCAATGAAAGTGCTTTTCCACAGTCTGTTCCTAGGGCTACTTGAAGAGGAAACAAACCAGAGAGACAAAACTGAGAACTCCTTAATTTTGTCAAGTTTCAAAGAGCTACTACAAACCATGTTGGATTTAGAGTTCCAAATACATCTATCTATATAGGAGAGAACAGAGAGAAACCTAAATATACAAACTGCTACGGTAGACGAACGCTTCAAAATAGAAGAACAAAATTTGGTGAGCAAAGTGGGATTTGTGTACTGATCATTACCACCAAGTATCAACAAAATTGTGTCAAAAAATATTTGCTGGTATTTCGGAAACTCGTTATTTCTTAGAAGCTTGGCAACCCATCTCAATGAAAGTGCATTCCACAGTCTGTGCCTAGGAATACTTGAAGAGGAAACAAACCATAGAGACAAAACTGAGAACTCCTTTATTTTGTCAAGTTTCAAAGAGCTACTACAAACCATGTTGGATTTAGAGTTCCAAATTCATCTATCTGTATAGGAGAGAACAGAGGGAAACCCAAACATACAAACTGCTACTGTACACGAACGCTTCAACCTAGAAGAACTAAATTTGGTGAGCCAAGTGGGATATGTGTACTGATCATTAGCAACAAGTATCATCAAGATTGGGTGAAAAAATATTTGCTGGTATTTCGGAAACTCGTTATTTCTTAGAAGCTTGGGAACCCCTCTGAATGAAAATGCTTTCCACAGTCTGTGCCTAGGGCTACTTGAAGTGGAAACAAACCATAGAGACAAAACTGAGAACTCCTTTATTTTGTCAAGTTTCAAAGAGCTACTAAAAACCATGTTGGATTTAGAGTTCCAAATTCATCTATCTGTATAGGAGAGAACAGAGGGAAACCTAAATATAAAAACTGCTACTCTACACGAACGCTTCAATCTAGAAGAACTAAATTTGGTGAGCCAAGTGGGATATTTGTACTGATCATTACCACCAAGTATCATCAAGATTGGGTGAAAAAATAGTTGCTGGTATTTCGGAAACTCGTTATTTCTTAGAAGCTTGGCAACCCCTCTCCATGAAAGTGCTATTCCACACTCTGTTCCTAGGGCTCCTTTAAGAGGAAACAAACCCTAGAGACAAATCTGAGAACTCCTTTATTTTGTCAAGTTTCAAAGAGCTACTACAAACCATGTTGGATTTAGAGTTCCAAATTCATCTATCTATATAGGAGAGAACATTGGGAAACCTAAATATAAAAACTGCTACTGTAGACGAAAGCTTCAAACTAGAAGAACAAAATTTCGTGAGCCAAGTGTGATTTGTGTACTGATCATTACCACCAAGAATCATCAAAGTTGTGTGAAAAAATATTTGCTGGTATTTCGAAACTCGTTATTTCTTAGAAGCTTGGCAACCCTTCTCAATGAAAGTGCTTTTCCACAGTCTGTGCCTAGCGCTACTTGAAGAGGAAACAAACCATAGAGACAAAACTGAGACCTCCTTTATTTTGTAAAGTTTCAAAGAGCTACTACAAACCATGTTGGATTTAGAGTTCCAAATTCATCTATCTATATAGGAGAGAACAACGGGAAACCTAAATATAAAAACTGCTAGTGTAGACGAAAGCTTCAAACTAGAAGAACAAAATTTCGTGAGCCAAGTGGGATTTGTGTACTGAACATTACCACAAAGAATCATCAAATTTGGGTGAAAAAATATTTGCTGGTATTTCGAAACTCCTTATTTCTTAGAAGCTTGGCAACCCATCTCAATGAAAGTGCTTTCCACAGTCTGTGCCTAGGGCTACTTGAAGAGGAAACAAACCATAGAGACAAAACTGAGAACTCCTTTATTTTGTCTAGTTTCAAAGAGCTACTACAAACCATGTTGGATTTAGAGTTCCAAATTCAAATTTCTATATAGGAGAGAACAGAGGGAAATATAAAATCTAAAAACTGCTACTGTAGAGGAACGCTTCAACCCAGAAGAACAAAATTTGGTGAGCCAAGTGGGATATGTGTACTGATCATTAGCCACAAGTATCATCAAGATTGGGTGAAAAAATATTTGCTGGTATTTCGGAAACTCGTTATTTCTTAGAAGCTTGGCAACCCCTCTCAATGAAAGTGCTATTCCACAGTCTGTGCCTAGGGCTACTTTAAGAGGAAACAAACCATAGAGGCAAATCTGAGAACTCCTTTATTTTGTCAAGTTTCAAAGAGCTACTACAAACCGTGTTGGATTTAGAGTTCCAAATTCATCTATCTATATAGGAGAGAACAAAGGGAAACCTAAATATAAAAACTGCTAGTGTAGACGAAAGCTTCAAACTAGAAGAACAAAATTTCGTGAGCCAAGTGGGATTTGTGTACTGATCATTACCACCAAGAATCATCAAATTTGGGTGAAAAAATATTTGCTGGTATTTCGAAACTCGTTATTTCTTAGAAGCGTGGCAACCACTATCAATGAAAGTGCTTTTCCACAGTCTGTGCCTAGGGCTACTTGAAGAGGAAACAAACCATAGAGACAAATCTGAGAACTCCTTTATTTTGTCAAGTTTCAAAGAGCTACTACAAACCATGTTGGATTTAGAGTTCCAAATTCATCTTTCTATATAGGAGAGAACAGATGGAAACCTAAATCTAAAAACTGCTACTGTAGACGAACGCTTCAACCCAGAAGAACAAAATTTGGTGAGCCAAGTGGGATTTGTGTACTGATCATTAGCTCCAAGTATCATCAAGATTGGGTGAAAAAATATTTGCTGGTATTTCGGAAACTCTTAATTTCTTAGAAACTTTTCAACCCCTCTCAATGAAAGTGCTTTTCCACAGTCTGTGCCTAGGGCTACTTGAAGAGGAAACAAACCATAGAGACAAAACTGAGAACTCCTTTATTTTGTCAAGTTTCAAAGAGCTACTACAAACCATGTTGGATTTAGAGTTCCAAATTCATCTATCTATATGGGAGAGAACAGAGGGAATCCTAAATATAAAAACTGCTACTGTAGACGAACGCTTCAACTTAGAAGATCAAAATTTGGTGAGCCAAGTAGGATTTGTGTACTGATCATTACCACCAAGTATCATCAAGATTGGGTGAAAAAATATTTGCTGGTATTTCGGAAACTGGTTATTTCTTAGAAGCTTGGCAACCCCTCTCAATGAAAGTGCTTTCCACAGTCTGTGCCTAGGGCTACTTGAAGAGGAAACAAACCATAGAGACAAAACTGAGAACTCCTTTATTTTGTCAAGTTTCAAAAAGCTACTACAAACCATGTTGGATTTAGAGTTCCAAATTCATCTCTCTATATAAGAGAGAACAGAGGGAAACCTTAATATAAAAACTGCTACTGTAGACGAACGCTTCAACCTAGAAGAGCAAAATTTGCTGAGCCAAGTGGGATTTATGTACTGATCATTAGCACCAAGTATCATCAAGATTGGGTGAAAAAATATTTGCTGGTATTTCGGAAACTCGTTATTTCTTAGAAGCTTGGCAACCCCTCTCAATGAAAGTGCTTTTCCACAGTCTGTGCCTAGGGCTACTTTAATTGGAAACAAACCATAGAGGCAAATCTGAGAACTCCTTTATTTTGTCAAGTTTCAAAGAGCTACTACAAACCATGTTGGATTTAGAGTTCCACATTCATCTATTTATATAGGAGAGAACAAAGGAAAACCTAAATATAAAAACTGCTACTGTAGACGAAAGCTTCAAACTAGAAGAACAAAATTTCGTGAGCCAAGTGTGATTTGTGTACTGATCATTACCACCAAGAATCATCAAAGTTGTGTGAAAAAATATTTGCTGGTATTTCGAAACTCGTTATTTCTTAGAAGCTTGGCAACCCCTCTCAATGAAAGTGCTTTTCCACAGTCTATGCCTAGTGCTACTTGAAGAGGAAACAAACCATAGAGACAAAACTGAGACCTCCTTTATTTTGTCAAGTTTCAAAGAGCTACTACAAACCATGTTGGATTTAGAGTTCCAAATTCATCTATCTATATAGGAGAGAATAGAGAGAAACCTAAATATAAATACTGCTACTGTAGACGAACGCTTCAACCTAGAAGAACAAAATTTGGTGAGCCAAGTGGGATTTGTGTACTGATCATTACCACCAAGTATCAGCTAGATTGTGTGTAAAAATATTTGCTGGTATTTCGGAAAGTCGTTATTTCTTAGAAGCTTGGCCTCCCATCTCAATGAAAGTGCTTTCCACAGTCTGTGCCTAGGGCTACTTGAAGAGGAAACAAACCATAGAGACAAAACTGAGAACTCCTTTATTTTGTCAAGTTTCAAAGAGCTACCACAAACCATGTTGGATTTAGAGTTCCAAATTCATCTTTCTATATATGAGAGAAAAGAGGGAAACCTAAATATAAAAACTGCTACTGTACACGAACGCTTCAACCTAGAAGAACTAAATTTGGTGAGCCAAGTGGGATTTGTGTACTGATCATTAGCTCCAAGTATCATCATGTTTGGGTGAAAAAATATTTGCTGGTATTTCGGAAACTCCTAATTTCTGAGAGCTTGACAACCCCTCTCAATGAAAGTGCTTTTCCACAGTCTGTGCCTAGGGCTACTTGAAGAGGAAACAAACCATAGAGACAAAACTGAGAACTCCTTTATTTTGTCAAGTTTCAAAGAGCTACTACAAACCATGTTGGATTTAGAGTTCCAAATTCATCTATCTATATGGGAGAGAACAGAGGGAAACCTAAATATAAAAACTGCTACTGTAGACGAACGCTTCAACCTAGAAGAACAAAATTTGGTGATCCAAGTAGGATTTGTGTACTGATCATTACCACCAAGTATCATCAAGATTGGGTGAAAAAATATTTGCTGGTATTTCGGAAACTCGTTATTTCTTAGAAGCTTGGGAACCCCTCTGAATGAAAATGCTTTCCACAGTCTGTGCCTAGGGCTACTTGAAGTGGAAACAAACCATAGAGACAAAACTGAGAACTCCTTTATTTTGTCAAGTTTCAAAGAGCTACTACCAACCATGTTGGATTTAGAGTTCCAAATTCATCTATCTGTATAGGAGAGAACAGAGGGAAACCTAAATATAAAAACTGCTACTGTACACGAACGCTTCAACCTAGAAGAACTAAATTTGGTGAGCCAAGTGGGTTATGTGTACTGATCGTTAGCAACAAGTATCATCAAGATTGGGTGAAAAAATATTTGCTGGTATTTCGGAAACTCGTTATTTCTTAGAAGCTTGGCAACCCCTCTCAATGAAAGTGCTTTCCACAGTCTGTGCCTAGGGCTACTTGAAGAGGAAACAAACCATAGAGACAAAACTGAGAACTCCTTTATTTTGTCAAGTTTCAGAAAGCTACTACAAACCATGTTGGATTTAGAGTTCCAAATTCATCTATCTATATAGGAGAGAACAGAGGGAAACCTTAATATAAAAACGGCTACTGTAGACGAACGCTTCAACCTAGAAGAACAAAATTTGCTGAGCCAAGTGGGATTTATGTACTGATCATTAGCACCAAGTATCATCAAGATTGGGTGAAAAAATATTTGCTTGTATTTCGGAAACTCGTTATTTCTTAGAAGCTTGGCAACCCCTCTCAATGAAAGTGCTTTTCCACAGTCTGTGCCTAGGGCTACTTGAAGAGGAAACAAACCATAGAGACAAATCTGAGACCTTCTTTATTTTGTCAAGTTCAAAGAGCTACTACAAACCATGTTGAATTTAGAGTTCCAAATTCATCTTTCTATATATGAGAGAAAAGAGGGAAACCTAAATATAAAAACTGCTACTGTAGAGGAACGCTTCAACCTAGAAGAACAAAATTTGGTGAGCCAAGTGGGATTTGTGTACTGATCATTAGCTCCAAGTATCATCAAGTTTGGGTGAAAAAATATTTGCTGGTATTTCGGAAACTCGTAATTTCTTAGAAGCTTGGCAACCCCTCTCAATGAAAGTGCTATTCCACAGTCTGTGCCTAGGGCTACATTAATTGGAAACAATCCATAGAGGCAAATCTGAGAACTCCTTTATTTTGTCAAGTTTCAAAGAGCTACTACAAACCATGTTGGATTTAGAGTTCCAAATTCATCTATCTATATAGGAGAGAACAAAGGAAAACCTAAATATAAAAACTGCTACTGTAGACGAAAGCTTCAAACTAGAAGAACAAAATTTCGTGAGCCAAGTGTGATTTGTGTACTGATCATTACCACCAAGAATCATCAAAGTTGTGTGAAAAAATATTTGCTGATATTTCGAAACTCGTTATTTCTTAAAAGCTTGGCAACCCCTCTCAATGAAAGTGCTTTTCCACAGTCTGTGCCTAGTGCTACTTGAAGAGGAAACAAACCATAGAGACAAAACTGAGACCTCCTTTATTTTGTCAAGTTTCAAAGAGCTACTACAAACCATGTTGGATTTAGAGTTCCAAATTCATCTATCTATATAGGAGAGAATAGAGAGAAACCTAAATATAAATACTGCTACTGTAGACGAACGCTTCAACCTAGAAGAACAAAATTTGGTGAGCCAAGTGGGATTTGTGTACTGATCATTACCACCAAGTATCAGCTAGATTGTGTGTAAAAATATTTGCTGGTATTTCGGAAAGTCGTTATTTCTTAGAAGCTTGGCAACCCATCTCAATGAAAGTGCTTTCCACAGTCTGTGCCTAGGGCTACTTGAAGAGGAAACAAACCATAGAGACAAAACTGAGAACTCCTTTATTTTGTCAAGTTTCAAAGAGTTACCACAAACCATGTTGGATTTAGAGTTCCAAATTCATCTTTCTATATATGAGAGAAAAGAGGGAAACCTAAATATAAAAACTGCTACTGTAGAGGAACGCTTCAACCTAGAAGAACAAAATTTGGTGAGCCAAGTGGGATTTGTGTACTGATCATTAGCTCCAAGTATCATCAAGTTTGGGTGAAAAAATATTTGCTGGTATTTCGGAAACTCCTAATTTCTGAGAGCTTGACAACCCCTCTCAATGAAAGTGCTTTTCCACAGTCTGTGCCTAGGGCTACTTGAAGAGGAAACAAACCATAGAGACAAAACTGAGAACTCCTTTATTTTGTCAAATTTCAAAGAGCTACTACAAACCATGTTGGATTTAGAGTTCCAAATTCATCTATCTATATGGGAGAGAACAGAGGGAAACCTAAATATAAAAACTGCTACTGTAGACGAACGCTTCAACCTAGAAGAACAAAATTTGGTGAGCCAAGTAGGATTTGTGTACTGATCATTACCACCAAGTATCATCAAGATTGGGTGAAAAAATATTTGCTGGTATTTCGGAAACTCGTTATTTCTTAGAAGCTTGGGAACCCCTCTGAATGAAAATGCTTTCCACAGTCTGTGCCTAGGGCTACTTGAAGTGGAAACAAACCATAGAGACAAAACTGAGAACTCCTTTATTTTGTCAAGTTTCAAAGAGCTACTACAAACCATGTTGGATTTAGAGTTCCAAATTCATCTATCTGTATAGGAGAGAACAGAGGGAAACCTAAATATAAAAACTGCTACTGTACACGAACGCTTCAACCTAGAAGAACTAAATTTGGTGAGCCAAGTGGGTTATGTGTACTGATCGTTAGCAACAAGTATCATCAAGATTGGGTGAAAAAATATTTGCTGGTATTTCGGAAACTCGTTATTTCTTAGAAGCTTGGCAACCCCTCTCAATGAAAGTGCTTTCCACAGTCTGTGCCTAGGGCTACTTGAAGAGGAAACAAACCATAGAGACAAAACTGAGAACTCCTTTATTTTGTCAAGTTTCAGAAAGCTACTACAAACCATGTTGGATTTAGAGTTCCAAATTCATCTATCTATATAGGAGAGAACAGAGGGAAACCTTAATATAAAAACGGCTACTGTAGACGAACGCTTCAAACTAGAAGAACAAAATTTGCTGAGCCAAGTGGGATTTATGTACTGATCATTAGCACCAAGTATCATCAAGATTGGGTGAAAAAATATTTGCTGGTATTTCGGAAACTCGTTATTTCTTAGAAGCATGGCAACCCCTCTCAATGAAAGTGCTTTTCCACAGTCTGTGCCTAGGGCTACTTGAAGAGGAAACAAACCATAGAGACAAATCTGAGACCTTCTTTATTTTGTCAAGTTCAAAGAGCTACTACAAACCATGTTGAATTTAGAGTTCCAAATTCATCTTTCTATATATGAGAGAAAAGAGGGAAACCTAAATATAAAAACTGCTACTGTAGAGGAACGCTTCAACCTAGAAGAACAAAATTTGGTGAGCCAAGTGGGATTTGTGTACTGATCATTAGCTCCAAGTATCATCAAGTTTGGGTGAAAAAATATTTGCTGGTATTTCGGAAACTCGTAATTTCATAGAAGCTTGGCAACCCCTCTCAATGAAAGTGCTATTCCACAGTCTGTGCCTAGGGCTACTTTAATTGGAAACAATCCATAGAGGCAAATCTGAGAACTCCTTTATTTTGTCAAGTTTCAAAGAGCTACTACAAACCATGTTGGATTTAGAGTTCCAAATTCATCTATCTATATAGGAGAGAACAAAGGAAAACCTAAATATAAAAACTGCTACTGTAGACGAAAGCTTCAAACTAGAAGAACAAAATTTCGTGAGCCAAGTGTGATTTGTGTACTGATCATTACCACCAAGAATCATCAAAGTTGTGTGAAAAAATATTTGCTGGTATTTCGAAACTCGTTATTTCTTAAAAGCTGGGCAACCCCTCTCAATGAAAGTGCTTTTCCACAGTCTGTGCCTAGTGCTACTTGAAGAGGAAACAAACCATAGAGACAAAACTGAGACCTCCTTTATTTTGTCAAGTTTCAAAGAGCTACTACAAACCATGTTGGATTTAGAGTTCCAAATTCATCTATCTATATAGGAGAGAACAGAGAGAAACCTAAATATAAATACTGCTACTGTAGACTAACGCTTCAACCTAGAAGAACAAAATTTGGTGAGCCAAGTGGGATTTGTGTACTGATCATTACCACCAAGTATCAGCTAGATTGTGTGTAAAAATATTTGCTGGTATTTCGGAAAGTCGTTATTTCTTAGAAGCTTGGCAACCCATCTCAATGAAAGTGCTTTCCACAGTCTGTGCCTAGGGCTACTTGAAGAGGAAACAAACCATAGAGACAAAACTGAGAACTCCTTTATTTTGTCAAGTTTCAAAGAGCTACTACAAACCGTGTTGGATTTAGAGTTCCAAATTCATCTTTCTATATATGAGAGAAAAGAGGGAAACCTAAATATAAAAACTGCTACTGTAGAGGAACGCTTCAACCTAGAAGAACAAAATTTGGTGAGCCAAGTGGGATTTGTGTACTGATCATAAGTTCCAAGTATCATCAAGTTTGGGTGTAAAAATATTTGCTGGTATTTCGGAAACTCCTAATTTCTGAGAGCTTGGCAACCCCTCTCAATGAAAGTGCTTTTCCACAGTCTGTGCCTAGGACTACTTGAAGAGGAAACAAACCATAGAGACAAAACTGAGAACTCCTTTATTTTGTCAAGTTTCAAAGAGCTACTACAAACCATGTTGGATTTAGAGTTCCAAATTCATCTATCTATATGGGAGAGAACAGAGGGAAACCTAAATATAAAAACTGCTACTGTAGACGAACGCTTCAACCTAGAAGAACAAAATTTGGTGAGCCAAGTAAGATTTGTGTACTGATCATTACCACCAAGTATCATCAAGATTGGGTGAAAAAATATTTGCTGGTATTTCGGAAACTCGTTATTTCTTAGAAGCTTGGCAACCCCTCTCAATGAAAGTGCCTTCCACAGTCTGTGCCTAGGGCTACTTGAAGTGGAAACAAACCATAGAGACAAAACTGAGAACTCCTTTATTTTGTCAAGTTTCAAAGAGCTACTACAAACCATGTTGGATTTAGAGTTCCAAATTCATCTATCTGTATAGGAGAGAACAGAGGGAAACCTAAATATAAAAACTGCTACTGTACACGAACGCTTCAACCTAGAAGAACTAAATTTGGTGAGCCAGGTGGGTTATGTGTACTGATCGTTAGCAACAAGTATCATCAAGATTGAGTGAAAAAATATTTGCTGGTATTTCGGAAACTCGTTATTTCTTAGAAGCTTGGCAACCCCTCTCAATGAAAGTGCTATTCCACAGTCTGTGCCTAGGGCTACTTTAAGAGGAAACAAACCATAGAGGCAAATCAGAGAATCCTTTATTTTGTCAAGTTTCAAAGAGTTACTACAAACCATGTTGGATTTAGAGTTCCAAATTCATCTATCTATATAGGAGAGAACAAAGGGAAACCTAAATATAAAAACTGCTAGTGTAGACGAAAGCTTCAAACTAGAAGAACAAAATTTCGTGAGCCAAGTGGGATTTGTGTACTGAACATTACCACAAAGAATCATCAAATTTGGGTGAAAAAATATTTGCTGGTATTTCGAAACTCGTTATTTCTTAGAAGCTTGGCAACCCCTCTCAATGAAAGTGCTTTTCCACAGTCTGTGCCTAGGGCTACTTGAAGAGGAAACAAACCATAGAGACAAAACTGAGAACTCCTTTATTTTGTCAAGTTTCAAAGAGCTACTTCAAACCATGTTGAATTTAGAGTTCCAAATTCATCTATCTATATAGAAAAGAACAGAGGGAAATCTAAATATAAAAACCGCTACTGTACACGAACGCTTCAACCTAGAAGAACTAAATTTGGTGAGCCAAGTGGGATTTGTGTACTGATCATTACCACCAAGTATCACCAAGATTGGGTGAAAAAATATTTGCTGGTATTTCGGAAACTCTTTATTTCTTAGAAGCGTGGCAACCCCTATCATTGAAAGTGCTTTTCCACAGTCTGTGCCTAGGGCTACTTGAAGAGGAAACAAACCATAGAGACAAATCTGAGAACTCCTTTATTTTGTCAAGTTTCAAAGAGCTACTACAAACCATGTTGGATTTAGAGTTCCAAATTCATCTTTCTATATAGGAGAGAACAGATGGAAACCTAAATCTAAAAACTGCTACTGTAGACGAACGCTTCAACCCAGAAGAACAAAATTTGGTGAGCCAAGTGGGATTTGTGTACTGATCATTAGCTCCAAGTATCATCAAGATTGGGTGAAAAAGTATTTGCTGGTATTTCGGAAACTCTTAATTTCTTAGAAACTTTTCAACCCCTCTCAATGAAAGTGCTTTTCCACAGTCTGTGCCTAGGGCTACTTGAAGAGGAAACAAACCATAGAGACAAAACTGAGAACTCCTTTATTTTGTCAAGTTTCAAAGAGCTACTACAAACCATGTTGGATTTAGAGTTCCAAATTCATCTATCTATATGGGAGAGAACAGAGGGAATCCTAAATATAAAAACTGCTACTGTAGACGAACGCTTCAACTTAGAAGAACAAAATTTGGTGAGCCAAGTAGGATTTGTGTACTGATCATTACCACCAAGTATCATCAAGATTGGGTGAAAAAATATTTGCTGGTATTTCGGAAACTCGTTATTTCTTAGAAGCTTGGGAACCTTTCTGAATGAAAGTGCTTTCCACAGTCTGTGCCTAGGGCTACTTGAAGTGGAAACAAACCATAGAGACAAAACTGAGAACTCCTTTATTTTGTCAAGTTTCAAAGAGCTACTACAAACCATGTTGGATTTAGAGTTCCAAATTCATCTATCTGTATAGGATAGAACAGAGGGAAACCTAAATATAAAAACTGCTACTGTACACGAACGCTTCAACCTAGATGAACTAAATTTGGTGAACCAAGTGGGTTATGTGTACTGATCGTTAGCAACAAGTATCATCAAGATTGGGTGAAAAAATATTTGCTGGTATTTCGGAAACTCGTTATTTCTTAGAAGCTTGGCAACCCCTCTCAATGAAAGTGCTTTCCACAGTCTGTGCCTAGGGCTACTTGAAGAGGAAACAAACCATAGAGACAAAACTGAGAACTCCTTTATTTTGTCAGGTTTCAAAAAGCTACTACAAACCATGTTGGATTTAGAGTTCCAAATTCATCTATCTATATAGGAGAGAACAGAGGGAAACCTTAATATAAAAACTGCTACTGTAGACGAACGCTTCAACCTAGAAGAACAAAATTTGCTGAGCCAATTGGGATTTATGTACTGATCATTAGCACCAAGGATCATCAAGATTGGGTGAAAAAATATTTGCTGGTATTTCGGAAACTCGTTATTTCTTAGAAGCTTGGCAACCCCTCTCAATGAAAGTGCTTTTCCACAGTCTGTGCCTAGGGCTACTTGAAGAGGAAACAAACCATAGAGACAAATCTGAGACCTTCTTTATTTTGTCAAGTTCAAAGAGCTACTACAAATCATGTTGAATTTAGAGTTCCAAATTCATCTATCTATATAGGAGAGAACCGAGGGAAACGTAAATATAAAAACTGCTCCTGTAGACGAACGCTTCAACCTAGAAGAACAAAATTTGGTAAGTCAAGTGGGATTTGTGTACTGATCATTACCACCAAGTATCATTAAGTTTGGGTGAAAAAATATTTGCTGGTATTTCGGAAACTCGTTATTTCTTAGAAGCTTGGCAACCCCTCTCAATGAAAGTGCTATTCCACAGTCTGTGCCTAGGGCTACTTTAATTGGAAACAAACCATAGAAGCAAATCTGAGAACTCCTTTATTTTGTCAAGTTTCAAAGAGCTACTACAAACCATGTTGGATTTAGAGTTCCAAATTCATCTATCTATATAGGAGAGAACAAAGGAAAACCTAAATGTAAAAACTGCTACTGTAGACGAAAGCTTCAAACTAGAAGAACAAAATTTCGTGAGCCAAGTGTGATTTGTGTACTGATCATTACCACCCAGAATCATCAAAGTTGTGTGAAAAAATATTTGCTGGTATTTCGAAACTCGTTATTTCTTAGAAGCTTGGCAACCCCTCTCAATGAAAGTGCTTTTCCACAGTCTGTGCCTAGTGCTACTTGAAGAGGAAAGAAACCATAGAGACAAAACTGAGACCTCCTTTATTTTGTCAAGTTTCAAAGAGCTACTACAAACCATGTTGGATTTAGAGTTCCAAATTCATCTATCTATATAGGAGAGAACAGAGAGAAACCTAAATATAAAAACTGCTACTGTAGATGAACGCTTCAACCTAGAAGAACAAAATTTGGTGAGCCAAGTGGGATTTGTGCACTGATCATTACCACCAAGTATCAGCTAGATTGTGTGTAAAAATATTTGCTGGTTTTTCGGAAAGTCGTTATATCTTAGAAGCTTGGCAACCCATCTCAATGAAAGTGCTTTCCACAGTCTGTGCCTAGGGCTACTTGAAGAGGAAACAAACCATAGAGACAAAACTGAGAACTCCTTTATTTTGTCAAGTTTCAAAGAGCTACTACAAACCATGTTGGATTTAGAGTTCCAAATTCATCTTTCTATATATGAGAGAAAAGAGGGAAACCTAAATATAAAAACTGCTACTGTAGAGGAACGCTTCAACCTAGAAGAACAAAATTTGGTGAGCCAAGTGGGATTTGTGTACTGATCATAAGCTCCAAATATCATCAAGTTTGGGTGTAAAAATATTTGCTGGTATTTCGGAAACTCCTAATTTCTGAGAGCTTGGCAACCCCTCTCAATGAAAGTGCTTTTCCACAGTCTGTGCCTAGGACTACTTGAAGAGGAAACAAACCATAGAGACAAAACTGAGAACTCCTTTATTTTGTCAAGTTTCAAAGAGCTACTACAAACCATGTTGGATTTAGAGTTCCAAATTCATCTATCTATATGGGAGAGAACAGAGGGAAACCTAAATATAAAAACTGCTACTGTAGACGAACGCTTCAACCTAGAAGAACAAAATTTGGTGAGCCAAGTAGGATTTGTGTACTGATCATTACCACCAAGTATCATCAAGATTGGGTGAAAAAATATTTGCTGGTATTTCGGAAACTCGTTACTTCTTAGAAGCTTGGCAACCCCTCTCAATGAAAGTGCCTTCCACAGTCTGTGCCTAGGGCTACTTGAAGAGGAAACAAACCATAGAGACAAAACTGAGAACTCCTTTATTTTGTCAAGTTTCAAAGAGCTACTTCAAACCATGTTGAATTTAGAGTTCCAAATTCATCTATCTATATAGAAAAGAACAGAGGGAAATCTAAATATAAAAACCGCTACTGTACACGAACGCTTCAACCTAGAAGAACTAAATTTGGTGAGCCAAGTGGGATTTGTGTACTGATCATTCGCACCAAGTATCAACAAGATTGTGTGAAAAAATATTTGCTGGTATTTCGGAAACTCGTTATGTCTTAGAAGCTTGGCAACCCCTCTCAATGAAAGTGCTTTCCACAGTCTGTGCCTAGGGCTACTTGAAGAGGAAACAAACCATAGAGACAAAACTGAGAACTCCTTTATGTTGTCAAGTTTCAATGAGCTACTACAAACCATGTTGGATTTAGAGTTCCAAATTCATCTATCTATATAGGAGAGAAAACAGTGAAACCTAAATATAAAAACTGCTACTATAGACGAACGCTTCAACCTAGAAGAACAAAAATTTGGTGAGCCAAGTGGGATTTGTGTACTGATCATTACCACCAAGTATCACCAAGATTGGGTGAAAAATTATTTGCTGGTATTTCGGAAACTCGTTATTTCTTAGAAGCTTGGTAACCCCTCTCAATGAATGTGCTTTTCCACAGTCTGTGCCTAGGGCTACTTGAAGAGGAAACAAACCATAGAGACAAAACTGAGAACTCCTTTATTTTGTCAAGTTTCAAAGAGCTACTACAAACCATGTTTGCTTTAGAGTTCCAAATTCATCTATCTATATAGGAGAGAAAACAGAGAAACTAAATATAAAAACTGCGACTGTAGACGAACGCTTCAACCTAGAAGAACAAAATTTGGTGAGCCAAGTGGGATTTGTGTACTGATCATTACCACCAAGTATCACCAAGATTGGGTGAAAAAATATTTGCTGGTATTTCGGAAACTCGTTATTTCTTAGAAGCTTGGCAACCCCTCTCAATGAAAGTGCTTTTCCACTTTCTGTGCCTAGGGCTACTTGAAGAGGAAACAAACCATAGAGACAAAACTGAGAACTCCTTTATTTTGTCAAGTTTCAAAGAGCTACTACAAACCATGTTGGATTTAGAGTTCCAAATTCATCTATCTATATAGGAGAGAAAATAGAGAAACCTAAATATAAAAACTGCTACTGTAGACGAACGCTTCAACCTAGAAGAACGAAATTTGGTGAGCCAAGTGGGATTTGTGTACTGATCATTACCACCAAGTATCACCAAGATTGGGTGAAAAAATATTTGCTGGTATTTCGGAAACTCGTTATTTCTTAGAAGCTTGGCAACCCCTCTCAATGAAAGTGCTTTTCCACAGTCTGTGCCTAGGGCTACTTGAAGAGGAAACAAACCATAGAGACAAAACTGAGAACTCCTTTATTTTGTCAAGTTTCAAAGAGCTACTACAAACCATGTTGAATTTAGAGTTCCAAATTCATCTATCTATATGGGAGAGAACAGAGGGAAGCCTAAATATAAAAACTGCTACTGTAGACGAACGCTTCAACCTAGAAGAACAAAATTTGCTGAGCCAAGTGGGATTTGTGTACTGATCATTAGCACCAAGTATCATCAAGTTTGGGTGAAAAAACATTTGCTGGTATTTCGGAAACTCGTAATTTCTTAGAAGCTTGGCAACCCCTCTCAATGAAAGTGCTCTTCCACAGTCTGTGCCTAGGGCTACTTGAAGAGGAAACAAACCATAGAGACAAAACTGAGAACTCCTTTATTTTGTCAAGTTTCAAAGAGCTACTACAAACCATGTTGGATTTAGAGTTCCAAATTCATCTATCTATATAGGAGAGAACAGAGAGAAACCTAAATATAAAAACTGCTAGTGTAGACGAACGTTTCAACCTAGAAGAACAAAATTTGGTGAGCCAAGTGGGACTTGTGTACTGATCATTACCACCAAGTATCATCAAGATTGGGTGAAAAAATATTTGCTGGTATTTCGGAAACTCGTTATTTCTTAGAAGCTTGGCAACCCATCTCAATGAAAGTGCTTTCCACAGTCTTTGCCTAGGGCTAATTGAAGAGGAAACCAAAAATAGAGACAAAACTGAGAACTCCTTTATTTTGTCAAGTTTCAAAGAGCTACTACAAACCATGTTGGATTTAGAGTTCCAAATTCATCTATCTATATAGGAGAGAACAGAGGGAAACCTAAATATAAAAACTGCTACTGTAGACGAACTCATCAACCTATAAGAACAAAATTTGGTGAGCCAAGTGGGATTTGTGTACTGATCATTACCACCAAGTATCTTCAAGATTGGGTGAAAAAATATTTGCTGGTATTTCGGAAAATCGTTATTTCTTAGAAGCTTGGCAACCCCTCTCAATGAAAGTGCTTTCCACAGTCTGTGCCTAGGGCTACTTTAATTGGAAACAAACCATAGAGGCAAATCTGAGAACTCCTTTATTTTGTCAAGTTTCAAAGAGCAACTACAAACCATGTTGGATTTAGAGTTCCAAATTCATCTATCTATATAGGAGAGAACAAAGGGAAACCTAAATATAAAAACTGCTACTGTAGACGAAAGATTCAAACTAGAAGAACAAAATTTCGTGAGCCAAGTGTGATTTGTGTACTGATCATTACCACCAAGAATCATCAAAGTTGTGTGAAAAAATATTTGCTGGTATTTCGAAACTCGTTATTTCTTAGAAGCTTGGCAACCCCTCTCAATGAAAGTGCTTTTCCACAGTCTGTGCCTAGCGCTACTTGAAGAGGAAACAAACCATAGAGACAAAACTGAGACCTCCTTTATTTTGTCAAGTTTCAAAGAGCTACTAAAAACCATGTTGGATTTAGAGTTCCAAATTCATCTATCTATATAGGAGAGAACAGAGGGAAACCTAAATATAAAAACTGCTACTGTAGACGAACGCTTCAACCTAGAAGAACAAAATTTGGTGAGCCTAGTGGGATTTGTGTACTGATCGTTACCACCAAGTATCATCTAGATTGTGTGTAAAAATATTTGCTGGTATTTCGGAAAGTCGTTATTTCTTGGAAGCTTGGCAACCCATCTCAATGAAAGTGCTTTCCACAGTCTGTGCCTAGGGCTACTTGAAGAGGAAACAAACCATAGAGACAAAACTGAGAACTCATTTATTTTGTCAAGTTTCAAAGAGCTACTACAAACCATGTTGGATTTAGAGTTCCAAATTCATCTATCTATATAGGAGAGAACAGAGGGAAACCTAAATATAAAAACTGCTAGTGTAGACGAACGCTTCAACCTAGAAGAACAAAATTTGGTGAGCCAAGTGGGATTTGTGTACTGATCATTAGCACCAAGTATCATCAAGATTGGGTGAAAAAATATTTGCTGGTATTTCGGAAACTCCTAATTTCTGAGAAGCTTGGCAACCCCTCTCAATGAAAGTGCTTTTCCACAGTCTGTGCCTAGGGCTACTTGAAGAGGAAACAAACCATAGAGACAAAACTGAGAACTCCTTTATTTTGTCAAGTTTCAAAGAGCTACTACAAACCATGTTGGATTTAGAGTTCCACATTCATCTATCTATATGGGAGAGAACAGAGGGAAACCTAAATATAAAAACTGCTACTGTAGACGAACGCTTCAACCTAGAAGAACAAAATTTGGTGAGCCAAGTAGGATTTGTGTACTGATCATTACCACCAAGTATCATCAAGATTGGGTGAAAAAATATTTGCTGGTATTTCGGAAACTCGTTATTTCTTAGAAGCTTGGCAACCCCTCTCAATGAAAGTGCTTTTCCACAGTCTGTGCCTAGGGCTACTTGAAGAGGAAACAAACCATAGAGACAAAACTGAGAACTCCTTTATTTTGTAAAGTTTCAAAGAGCTACTACAAACCATGTTGAATTTAGAGTTCCAAATTCATCTATCTATATAGAAAAGAACAGAGGGAAATCTAAATATAAAAACTGCTACTGTACACGAAAGATTCAAACTAGAAGAACAAAATTTCGTGAGCCAAGTGGGATTTGTGTACTGATCATTACCACCAAGAATCATCAAAGTTGTGTGAAAAAATATTTGCTGGTATTTCGAAACTCGTTATTTCTTAGAAGCTTGGCAACCCCTCTCAATGAAAGTGCTTTTCCACAGTCTGTGCCTAGCGCTACTTGAAGAGGAAACTAACCATAGAGACAAAACTGAGAACTCCTTTATTTTGTCAAGTTTCAAAGAGCTACTAAAAACCATGTTGGATTTAGAGTTCCAAATTCATCTATCTTTATAGGAGAGAACAGAGAGAAACTTAAATATAAAAACTGCTACTGTAGACGAACGCTTCAACTTAGAAGAACAAAATTTGGTGAGCCTAGTGGGATTTGTGTACTGATCATTACCACCAAGTATCAGCTAGATTGTGTGTAAAAATATTTCCTGGTATTTCGGAAACTCGTTATTTCTTGGAAGCTTGGCAACCCATCTCAATGAAAGTGCTTTCCACAGTCTGTGCCTAGGGCTACTTGAAGAGGAAACAAACCATAGAGACAAAACTGAGAACTCCTTTATTTTGTCAAGTTTCAAAGAGCTACTACAAACCATGTTGGATTTAGAGTTCCAAATTCATCTATCTATATAGGAGAGAACAGAGAGAAACCTAAATATAAAAACTGCTAGTGTAGACGAACGTTTCAACCTAGAAGAACAAAATTTGGTGAGCCAAGTGGGACTTGTGTACTGATCATTACCACCAAGTATCATCAAGATTGGGTGAAAAAATATTTGCTGGTATTTCGGAAACTCGTTATTTCTTAGAAGCTTGGCAACCCATCTCAATGAAAGTGCTTTCCACAGTCTTTGCCTAGGGCTAATTGAAGAGGAAACCAAAAATAGAGACAAAACTGAGAACTCCTTTATTTTGTCAAGTTTCAAAGAGCTACTACAAACCATGTTGGATTTAGAGTTCCAAATTCATCTATCTATATAGGAGAGAACAGAGGGAAACCTAAATATAAAAACTGCTACTGTAGACGAACTCATCAACCTATAAGAACAAAATTTGGTGAGCCAAGTGGGATTTGTGTACTGATCATTACCACCAAGTATCATCAAGATTGGGTGAAAAAATATTTGCTGGTATTTCGGAAACTCGTAATTTCTTAGAAGCTTGGCAACCCCTATCAATGAAAGTGCTTTTCCACAGTCTGTGCCTAGGGCTACTTGAAGAGGAAACAAACCATAGAGACAAATCTGAGAACTTCTTTATTTTGTCAAGTTTCAAAGAGCTACTACAAACCATGTTGGATTTAGAGTTCCAAATTCATGTATCTAAATAGGAGAGAACAGAGGGAAACCTAAATATAAAAACTGCTACTGTACACGAACGCTTCAACCTAGAAGAACTAAATTTGGTGAGCCAAGTGCGAATTGTGTACTGATCATTACCAAAAAGTATCATCAAGATTGGGTGAAAAAATATTTGCTGGTATTTCGGAAACTCCTAATTTCTGAAAAGCTTGGCAACCCCTCTCAATGAAAGTGCTTTTCCACAGTCTGTGCCTAGGGCTACTTGAAGAGGAAACAAACCATAGAGACAAAACTGAGAACTCCTTTACTTTGTCAAGTTTCAAAGAGCTACTACAAACCATGTTGGATTTAGAGTTCCAAATTCATCTATCTATATGGGAGAGAACAGAGGGAAACCTAAATATAAAAACTGCTACTGTAGACGAACGCTTCAACCTAGAAGAACAAAATTTGGTGAGCCAAGTAGGATTTGTGTACTGATCATTACCACCAAGTATCTTCAAGATTGGGTGAAAAAATATTTGCTGGTATTTCGGAAAATCGTTATTTCTTAGAAGCTTGGCAACCCCTCTCAATGAAAGTGCTTTCCACAGTCTGTGCCTAGGGCTACTTTAATTGGAAACAAACCATAGAGGCAAATCTGAGAACTCCTTTATTTTGTCAAGTTTCAAAGAGCAACTACAAACCATGTTGGATTTAGAGTTCCAAATTCATCTATCTATATAGGAGAGAACAAAGGGAAACCTAAATATAAAAACTGCTACTGTAGACGAAAGATTCAAACTAGAAGAACAAAATTTCGTGAGCCAAGTGTGATTTGTGTACTGATCATTACCACCAAGAATCATCAAAGTTGTGTGAAAAAATATTTGCTGGTATTTCGAAACTCGTTATTTCTTAGAAGCTTGGCAACCCCTCTCAATGAAAGTGCTTTTCCACAGTCTGTGCCTAGCGCTACTTGAAGAGGAAACAAACCATAGAGACAAAACTGAGACCTCCTTTATTTTGTCAAGTTTCAAAGAGCTACTAAAAACCATGTTGGATTTAGA